>NW_028277840.1:554580-739440 GCF_059751315.1 Micrasema longulum
AAACAGCTCCCCAGGGAGTTGAATCCAGTCCTTGTCGACAAAAATTTGGACAAACTCAAAATATTGTTGAAATCTATCAGTTTTGAACTGTGAGTTGTCAAAAGGTAATAGTGCGTCTTCCCGTTATTGTTCCGAGATTGATAGTGTTTTTATAAGGAAAGGTGTGGTAAGTGTTTTATTTGATGCTATCTATGTCTTGTGCAATTCTTTGAATATGTCCACATTCTACTGTGTTAGGGTGTTTTATAATGTTGCGATATAACTAAATCAGAGTAATATTTTTACTGGGGTAGTAGTGGTCATTCACTGGTGATTCTATTTTTTTAGAGTAATATTAATGATAATTGTAATATTTATATTTCAATAAAAAAGTAAAAGTAGTTAATAATAATAATAATAATTATGGATATGGTATAAACAGCGCCATTTTCGTAATATAATACCTCAAGGGCGCTTTACAAAGTGATTATATAAAGATATAAATTTATTTTTTAATTTAAGAACAATAATGTACTTTGTCACCACATACTAAGAATTTATTCAAATGATTTAGAGAACAAGTGGGTTTTAAGTTTCTTCCAAAACATCACTTCACTCTGACAGTTTCGGACTTCTGCTGGGAGAATTTGGAAAAAATAATGTGTTTTTTATTGTTTTCTTTTATTTTGTACGCCTAAATAATGAAATGTATACCTTTAATGTGGATTTCACTAGAAGCTGAACCTTCAACGGTCATTCGTTGGTGCTTTGACCCTATTTATTTGTATTTTATGATAAGATAATCCAATTAGGACACACTAGAAAACATACAATTTGAAGGTTGTCGTCGATACAATTTAATCGGTTGATTTTTTTTTTTCTTTCTTTAAATATGCTTTTTGCTATACACATACATTCATTTTTTTATTATGACTTTAAATATGTTTCTTACTATGTGTTCTGTTTTTATTTCGCATTTTACTGGGTTTCAAAATATTTTTATGGACATATTTAAATATTTTAATAGTTTTTACTATGTTTTCACTGCATTTATTACTTTGTTTTATAATTATTTTTTTTGATCGTTTTTTACTACATTTTTACTATGTTTTTACTACATTTTTATTATGTTTTTACTACATTTTTACTATGTTTTTATTACATTTTATTATGTTTTTACTACATTTTTTACTTTGTTTTTCACTTTGTCCTGTATCTCTATAACTGTTTCTATATATTGATTACTGTTTTTTTAATATTTTTTTGACTGTCTTAGAACGGGGTAAAAACCCTAGTTAGACAGTCAAAGCAACTTTACATAAATTATAATTTTGTGTACGTAATATAATGATAATAAATAAATAAAATTACATTTGATAAAATCAATAAACACATGGTTTCAATATATTAAATTTATCCAAATGTTTGTAGACAAAAGACTGGATTTCACCCCTTAGGCAGTCGTAAAGATTAACAAATTACAACTGAGATGGAGAGCATGTTAGAAAAGGCAATATGGAAGTCTAGGCATTGACAGGGCTAATGACCTCTCATTGGCTGGTTTGAGTGGCGCCATGCGAGAGGTTTCGGGTTCGATTCCCGACATAGTTGATTTGAAATATTTATTTAAAGAGGTGTATTCACATCCGAATATTTAATTGTTTCTGAAGCGTAAGACTGATATGTAACAGAAATGATCGAGATACGCTACAATTGGTGTACCGATGCAGTTCCCTATGCACCGTAAGGTGTGAAAAGGGAATAAAGAAAGTAATCAAATGTTGTATATTTTTTAAGTTACGATTTCCATTTTGTCAATATTTAGAATTCCTTTGTTGTAATATATTTCACTGTTGTCAATATTTGGAATAATTTTTTAGCAATAAATTTTCGCATAGTAAATATGTTTCTAAAAAAATTTTATAGTAAAATGGTTAGCACGTTTGCCCACCATGCAAGGGTTTCTGGTTTGATTCTCGACATGGTTGAAATAAAATATTTATTTAAAGAGGTATTTTTACACTAAAATATTTCATAGTCCCTGCACTGGTTTCCAAAGCGTTAGACTGATAAAAGAAAAAAATATTAATATACGCCGCGGTTGGTGTACCAATTCAGTACCCTATGCACCATTAGGTGCGGAACGGGAATGACGATAGTGAACTTTTAGGCCAAAAAAGTTGTGTTGTACTGCCTAAATAATTTTGCGAACATTTTTAGCAATATTCGTTTTGTAAATAATTTTGCATATTTTTTTAGCACAGCCTCGGCCTTTGGTCGGTCTCGTGAAGTAATGGTCAGCGTGTTTGCCTACTACGCAAGAGGTCTCGGGTTCGATTCCTGACACTTAACAACAACAAACAATCACGCCATTTTCCCGTAAGGGTACACAGAGAAGATAGAACGCCACGTTACTCTATATTTGCATACAGATCTCGCTTCCTCTACATTCATACATCTTCTCATGCACGCGCGCCGATTATTCCGACTTTTGACATGTAAACCTTCCAGTAATTTTGGATATGGTCATGCCATTTCTTTCTCAGTCTTCATTAAGTATAAATAATAATAAATAACAGTTGATATAACTTTTCGTGATTTAAAAAAAAATAATTTTTTAATGATTTTAGTGAACTTTTCCATAAATCTTCTAATATTTACACAAAAGTCATTCAAATGTTGTTTTATGCGTCACCCGGAGCGTCTACCATCTTTATTTGCAGTTCTAAGAAAGCGTAATTGCATTTTGTACGGCAGGATAATTACCGATAATAAATAACAATTAGTGTTCTTCTTTCGTTCGCTCCTATTTGTCTGTGTGAGGAAAACAGAGATAGAAATATACGCACGTGTGCTGTTAGCACTGAGGTGATTACGGGAGCCCCGCCCACTGGCCGACGAGAAAGAACGGGGCAGAGCTATATTTAAACCAATACGCTTTATGCGTTGATGTTTTATCTCGCTCCACTAATTAATGATAATAACATATCCGTTAACATCGAATATGCGTCCTTTTTTGTAAACCATAAAGGGTAAAACGTCAAATATGGTCGTTTGGATTTTTTTATATAACATCTAAATGCGGAGTATTAAGATGAATATAAATTATATTTGGTGCCTACTCGCCGGTGATTTAAACGGGTGGTTTGGATTGAAAATTATTGCAACAGAGAGGGAAAACATTTTTGAGATCTAGATTTGAAAGGCTAGTCATTTGCATGGCTTATGACCTGTCAATGGCGGGTTTAAGTTGCCACTTTATGTATTTATATTGTAATGATTATTGAATTCCATTACCTTTCCGCACCAAATGATGCATAGGGCACTGCATTGGCGCACCAATCGCAGCGTATCTTGATCATTTCTGTTACATGAAGGTAAGATGATCAGTCTTGCTCTTCAGGTGCCAGTCCAGGGACTACGAAACACCTAAGTGTTCAAACATTCTTTTAAATAAATATTTACTATCGACAGAATCAAGAAAGGGGTGCTGCGTCGGTTTGGACATGCAGAGCGAATGGACAGCAAAGAACGGCTAAAGGGTGCGAATGTTGATGGATGCAGAAATTGAGGAAGACCGAGAAAGACATGGCACGATCAAGTTCATCAAATACTTGAAGATGGACATGTCAAGAGTAGGAATATTCAGCGTGCGGGCATGAGAAGATGTATGAATGTAGACTGCGAGGTCTGTATGCAAATATAGAGTGAAATGGCGTTCTATCCTCTCTGCCTACCCCTACAGTAACGGCGGCGTGATGGTTCGTTTTTGTTAATAAATATTTCATATCAACTATATCAGGGATCTAACCCGAGACCTCTTGCATCGTAGGCAAACGCGCTGACCATTACACAACGAGGCCAACTGGCAGACCAATATATTTACCACTCTACAGACAAACAAATTATCAAACCGGTTCCCCGTGGGGGTAGAGAAAGAGGATACAACGCCATATTTTTTTATTATTTTTTTAATTTTATTTATTTATAATTTAACACGCCAAGTAAGTACATTGAGTTAAAATTAAAGATAACATAAGAAAAACTTAAAGATACAATAATAAATAAAAACAAAGAAATGTACCAACATAGTAAGGTATATGGATACATAGAAAAAACATATGAAACATACACACGTACATACACATGCATATGCATACATACACATAAACATATACAATCATGCATGCAGTAGCGGGTTCGTCCAGGGCGCCAGATATAAAGGGGCGCTGCAGGCGCCCCATTTTACCCTCTCGCTCATCGAGCGAGTCCAACTTACTCGTAAATTTCCAAATCTAGCGACAAACTCGTTACAGTAGGAACACTAAATGTCTCTAAACGTAGTGTTTGCTGTTCATTTTACCGGGAATCCCCGACCATAGACGAAACACAGATAGATCTCCTTTTGACATTTGAGTTAGAGTTAGGTTACTAACAGAAAGCAAACTCACATTGATAATTATCCAAAGAACGACACAGGGTGACATTTCTCTAATACTCATTTCTCAAAACAACTGGTAAACAATGAAACAATTCAGCGTCGCTGGTTAAGGCGATTTCTTCCTACCTACCCAAACCGTTCAGTTTGAGAAAATTACAAGTACATGGACATATTGAATCTGATTAAATTAATTAAAAAGTATTACGAAATGGAAAAAAAATATTTATGAAGAAAAAAACATATCAAAATTTAAAATAATGGTCAAGACATATGTGATAAACAATTTATAAATTAAATATATTTGCAATGTTATTATTAGAACACACATAACAATATGTATGATATGTGTGCCCTACTTTAAGATTTAAATAAATAAATAAATTGCAATTGTTAAATATTGGGGACATTTTGTAAAACAAGTTGTAAATAAATTAAATAAAACGACACATCGTTCAATCAATATAAATGTTTTTAAACAAATATTGTCGGAAATATTGGATTTTTATACTAAAGAAAAATATAACCAGATATTTAAAAATCTGTCTATTTCCAAATTTTACAAAAATAAATAGAAAAGCTTTGAAAGTGGCGTTAAAGGTACTTTAACCAAACCCTTTCTTAACTTTTATTGCAATTTAATGATTTATAATAGTCACGTACTGTGAGGCCTTTACATATTATTGCTTAAATATGAACAATCAAAAGGCCAATTAACAATTATGATAAATGGGAAATATTAAAATTATGATGCATCATAATTGACGTATAATCCCAAAACCCAATGGACGGGAATTTTGCGAATATGACTATTTGTTATTTAAAATACCCCTTAATTTTAATTATTCTATGGAAATAAGCTTTTTGGGCAATTACGCCGGTAAAAAGAAAAAAAATATTTTTTATAATTTTTTCAATAACAAATATATAAGAATGTCAGTCGCATTTTTCGCACATCCGTCGTTGTTCTACGATCCTGACGAAATATTCGCCTGTTGAATAATATTTTAGTTTATAACGCACGTTTGTTTGTTCGCACGGTATAAAAAATGCAAACCAACAAAACAAACCATCATGCCGTTTCCCCGTAAGGTTAGGCATAGAAGATACAACGCCACATCGCTCAATCTTTGCATACAGATCTCGCTTTTTCTACATTCATTTATCTCATGCACGCGCGCCGATTATTCCGACTTTAAACATGTCCATCTTTAAGAATTTGTTGGATTAGGTCATGCCATGCCTTTCTCGGCCTTCCTCTATTTTTGCATCCATCATCATTCGGATTGTAAATATTTTTAACTGTTCTTTCGCTGTCTATTCGCTCTACATGTCCAACCGGCGCCAAGCGCCTTTCTTGATTATGTCGATAATACTTATCTCAGCCTCACATAATGTACGGATCTCAACATTTGTGTATCCATCGTACGTAGTTTTATCACAGATTCGCATGAGAGATCGCATTTCGACAGCATTCAGCCTACTTTCATCCCTGTTTTTCCTAGGCCATATTTCGCTCCCATACACCAGGGTTGGGACCAGGACTCCACTGTGAACTGCTAATTTTGCCTCTTGCGACCAATATTTTTTGCCAAGGTTGATTTAAGTGCACCGTTCCCTCTGTTCCCGGCACTCACCCTCCTTACAATATCTATCTCAGTCATTCCGTCAAAACAATAAAAATATTAACATTTATATTATAAATGTAATAGGTACAAAAGCTCACTAAACTTTGTTCTTACTACAAAATTCAAACAGCGCGCACGCATTGCCCCCCACTCCGTGTAGTTGTGTGAAGCCACGCCTACTCATGGCCGTAGGGTATATATACCCCGGGCAGCGGTTCTCAAACTATTAAACAGTCTTCACTCCTGTGTAGTGTGTGTCGTGCTAATTACGCCGTGTGCTAAATTTCTTGCGAATTAAATTAAAGTGCTATTGAGATTCCTGATTCTACTGCTGCTCAGCGCTCTCAAGACTTATCTTCTCTAACAAGGTAAATAAATTTTATTTTGACTATGTTTTGCGTATGTCGAAATGCTTTTAGACAGGGATCCCTTAAGAGTCATTCAGTTCTTAATTTGTCTGTTCCAACAAATTTATTCTGAATAACTCTCTAAAACATTTTTGTGAAAGGTATAAGACTAGGCATTTATGACCAGTCATTTAACGAGAATATATCTATTATGCAAATAATAACAGTGTATCTCTTTGCTTGTTACAGATCCGCATTTATTACCATGGAATTCGTTGGAGCTGACGGAGATCACCAAGTAATGGACAACCGAAACGCGCTGGAAGTATTCCAACGCCTCATGGTGCTGCTGAATGTCCAGCAAGAGCCAGAAGAGGAGGCTCCCGTTCCCGAGTTCCTCTTAATGGACGATCAGGACCTCGGAGCCGAGGTGGAGATCCACGACGGCAATGAAGTTATGCCGGAGCTCGAAATGAGATATGTGCCTGCTCAAGAGATACAATGCCCCGAGGTATCTTCCACGACTGGCGATGACTGGCCAGGAGTGCCAATGAGTTGAATGTTTGTTCGACCCCGTCATCTTCAATCCATAAAGAGGTCTAGTCCATCCGAGCAAATGGCTTGTGTACTTAGCACAGAAAACTTAATACTATGTGTGTGATCCGTGCTTATTTCTGCACGCTGTAGTGCCTTGGAAATAATTGCCATTTTCCTTTAATACCAAAAGGAAACTCGAGTAATCTACTCTGTACATCAAACCCCAATCCGTACTGATGTCTGCATCTAATCTATCTGATTATGTCACTGAAATGATTACAAAGGAAAATACCCATCGTATTTCATTCTGCAACACGAAAAGGCTGTCGATCCTCAAGCAGCTTATTCTGCGTGAACAGCGAACGCGATATTATATTGTTCGTCAAAACTTCAATACGTACATCGAATAGTGCCTCCCATAGCACTAGACATAACTTGGAATGAGGAATGTTCTATCTTATTCCTTGGAAGAGAACTACACCGTCTCAAGAAACCTCGTGTGCGCAGACTACTGCAAACATTACTTACTCTGCCTTCTTCCGTCCAGCGTTGACAAAAACTCCTGTTTGGACCTCCGCAATATCGTCAGCCACCACCCTTTACCACATTGGACCTCCAACTTTTCTCATTTCGTCGAACCACCGGATCTGGTGTCTTCCTATGCTTCTATGTTCCGTTCTCATCCTCCAGTCCATCGCTTTATACTTAAGTGAAATTAAAATCCCACCCAGGCTGCTGCATGCACCAATTCAGGATCCTGTAGGGAATCGAACCCTTTATCTAATGCGCGTCACCAACACGTGCAAACGATCTTTGTTATCTGTATTGTTACCATAATTGCGCATATTTTACATATTGTTAATAAGAGCTTTTTAAGATGCTTTCTTTATATTAATGAAAATACTTTCCATTGCATATTGTTTGTAGTAATATTTTGTAAAGTCTTTTAAGGTGTTTTATTTGTTATTTATAATTATTTTCTATGAATAACTGTTGTATATTTGTTTGTGTAATATAATGTTATAATTGTAATTTTTAACTTTGTAATAAATTTTTATTGAATTCAACCGATTCTTTTCTTTGTATGTTAATCCCTTTGACTGATTCCACATTTATGGTCATCTCTATAAAATAATGCATTTATAAATATCATTAGCATCGTAATTGGAGAACCAGCGGTGCATATGGCACTACATTGATGCTTAAATCGTAGTTTATAATATCATTTGTGATAAATATTCATTTATTCACAATTCAATTAACCTTAAAACCACAACAAAATTGATAGTTGAAAAGAAAGTAATGCATTAAAAAAAAAATAATAAGAATCTTAATTTTTTAACTAGTTAGAAAATTAACAAATTTCAACAGGGATGGAGAATACCTTAAATAAGGCAATATGGAAGTCAAGGCATTTACACTGACCTGTCACTGGCTGGTTTATGTGGCCACTTGGTGAATGTTACACAGTTTGTAAAGTGGCCACTTAAACCAGTCAATGACAGGTCATAAGCCCTGTAAATGCCTTGACTTCAATATTCCCTTATTTAAGGTATTCTCCATCCCTGTTGTAATTTGTTAATCTTAATGACCCCTGAGGGGATGAAATCCAGTCTTTTGTCTATGAACATTTGGACAAACTCAAATATTGTAGTTAGAAAATGTCAATACATATTTTTTAGATGAAGGAATATTTTAAAAATCAATAATTTAAAAACAGCATATTACTCAATTGTACAATCTTTGTTACAATATGGTATTGTAGGGTGGGGTGGTGCATATGCCAATATATTAAACCCTCTTAAAATAGTACAAAGATGAATTATTTAAGTAATTCTAAAGAAACCCCTAACATTCAATACGGAAAGTCTATATAAAATATTTATGGTTCATACAGTAGACACTATTTATAAAATAAATTCTGTTATAAAAATTTATAAAGAAGAAAAAATAAAAGAATTTGAGATGAATAAGTCACTCAGATACCAACATAATATTAAAATTCCATATTATTATTATAGATAACTTATATAGCGCCATTTTTGTAATAATATACCTCAAGGGCGCTTTATATAGTGATTCTATTGTTAAATTAATTTAATTGAAGCTTTTAAGTTTGTAATTTAATTAAAACAATTTATTTTGTTGTCACGTGCTACGGATTTATTCAAATGATTTAGAGAACAAGTGGGTTTTAAGTTTTTTCCGAAACATCACTTCCCTCTCGCACCTCTGCTGGGAGAGCATTCCATGTCATAGGGCCTGCGACCGCAAATGCGCGCTTACTAAATTTAGTGCGCTGTTTGCGTAGAGGTAAAATAACTTTTCCTCTCGCCGTAGACGTAGCTGATCTAAGCGTGAGACGCCTGTCAGCTAGTTCATCTGGAATGCATAGTTCCCTTAGATATTCCGGAGCAGAGTTGTACAGTGACTTATACATAAGCCAACAGAGTTTGCATTCGACCCTCTGTGGAAAACGTAGCCAGTGTAGTTCCCGATCATTAGTTCCATACAAGTCATGGTCTAAATAGCTTTGTCTTTAAAGGTCTAAAAAATTATTATAATCTTCCCAATGAACTATAAACTATTAAAATTAATACATTAATAAATAAATTTAAACTAAATTATGGATGGTTCTATCGGAGTATGGAGTGAGGGACAACCTTGTTCGCGCTATTGCTTCTTTGTACAAAGATAGTGTAGCGTGTGTAAGGGTAAATGGGTCAATAACTTCCTGGTTTGACATCCCTAAAGGAGTCGAACAGGGATGTGTAATGTCACCGTGGTTATTCAACATATACATGGATAAATGTATGAAAGAATTGAAAAGTATGGATGTGGGAGCGAAAATGAGTAATCTAATTGTCAGTTGCCTTCTGTACGCCGATGACGCAGTCCTCCTAGCTGACAGCGAAGAGGAACTGCAATCCTTGGTTACAAAGGTTTACGAAGTGTGCAAGGAGAGTGATTTGCTAATGAATGTGCAAAAGTCGAACGTCATGGTCTTTGAAAGAAATGTAACTATGACTGAATGTAAGATTGTAGTAAATGGAGATAGTTTGAAACAGGTCGAAGAATTTGTATATCTGGGTAGTATGTTTACTAGAGATGGAAATATGGACAAGGATATTGAAAGGAGGGTTAGTGCCGGTAACAGAGTTAATGGTGCCTTAAAGTCTGTCGTAGCAAATAAGCGTCTATCGCAAGAGGCTAAATTAGCAGTTCATAATGGAGTTCTGGTACCAACCCTAATGTATAGAAGCAAAGCATGGAGTTGGAAAAAAAGGGACGAAAGTAGACTGAATGCTGTTGAAATGCGATCCCTCGGGCGAATGTGCAGAAAAACAATGTATGATAGGTGCCCTAATGTCGAAATTAGAGCAGAATGCAAGGCTGAGTTAAGCATTATCGACAAAATTAAGAAAGGTCTTTTGCGATGGTTCGGTCATGTGGAGCGAATGAATGATGAAAGAATGGCTAAAAAGATTTATGATGCGAATGTGTCTGGTTGTAGAAGTCGAGGAAGGCCGAGAAAGACATGGCATGATCAAGTACAACAAATTCTTGAAAGTGGTCATGTGAAAAGTCGGAATAATCGACGTGCGTGCATGAGAAGATGTATGAATGTGAAGGAAGCAAAGGAAGTGTGCCAGGACAGAGTGGTGTGGCGTTCTATCCTCTCTGCCTACCCCTCCGGGGAAATGGCGTGATGGTTAGTTAGTTAGTTAGTTAAACTAAATCTATATAAAATTTTTGAACACGTGTTAAAACTTCATTACATGTTAATTAGTATGAATTTATTATTGTTTTATTTTTGTTCTTTATACATCCTATGTTTTTTTTTCTTCTCATATACTTGTATTTAAAATTATATAAACTCTTATAAATAAACAACTAAAACAATGTAAGTCACTCTCCAAGCACAAGAGTTAAGTCTCTTTTTTCGGAGAGTTACCGCGATAACATTTAATTGATGTGTTAAAGTAGATATTTATAAATTTAAAAAAAAACATACACTCTTTATGAAATTTATTGATAAAAAATTAAAAAAGGGTGTTTCAACAACGGAATATTTCTTAGTCCCTGGACTGATAGCCGAAGCGTAAGACTTTTATTTACACAGATTCAAAATATCTGAGATCAACACTTGCCCATGCGATGACGTTACTCTCCAAGATGTCTCCCATCTATTGATGCATTGCCCCTTCTTTAGTCTGCAGAGAATGCAACTGGAGGCGCGATGCAGAAGTCTAAATGAGGATTTACACGATGTGCATGTAGTGATTAGTCACAGGGACTTGTCAAGAGAGGTATCATTATACATGACAGATATGGTGAAGGCAATAAAAGGTATCAATGATAGCAGGACACCAAATGCCGAACACTCTTCAAGTGGATCCGAAGATCTGTTGACGAATTACAACGGTCCGCCTTCTTCTGACGAGTTTTCTGTGGTTTCCTCTTGAGACAGGTCACAGCCGAAACATCTTACAGATCCTTAGATAAAATAACGAAAAAAAGTTTTTCATTATAGTGAATTAAATATAAATTTAAAAGAATTTTTTTTTTTTTAAGTAAACAAATAAATATCTATCGCTTTGAAGTATATATTAACCTTGTACATTACAAGCAAGGTAAAATAATAATGCAACTAACGTATAAAAAAATATAAAAAAAGCGTAAGACTTATTATCGTACCTTCATGTAACCAACGATCAAAATACGCCGAGATTGGTGTACCAATGCAGTGCCCTATGCACCATTATGTGCGGATAGGGAAATATGAAATTAAAAAATGAGAAATTGTAAAAAAAACATGATCCGAAAAAACAAATAATATTTACCTACATAGAAAAAGATACCCAAATTAAACAAAATATTTCTTGGTAACAGGAGAACAAGAAAAAACTTGAAAGTTAAGTTTTACTACAAAACAGTTGTCACGAAGAAGGCGGCCTCCTCTGTGTTGTGGTAAAGACGCTTGACTCATATACGGGAGGATCCAGGTTCGATTCCCGGTGGGAACACTAAAATTAAATGAGATTTTTCTCAAACCTGGGTGTTTTGTGATATAATTTACCACTGAAAAAAATCACACATAAACAACTTAAAATAACAAAGCAAATAATAATTAACATTTAACAACAGAGATAAAGAACAAGGACTGGATTCAACTCCCTGGGGAGCTGTTTATATTAACATATTACAACAGAGATTAAGAACATTTAAGAGAAGGTAATATAGAAGTCTAGGCATCTACAGGGCTTCTGACCTGTCAATGGCTGGTTTAAGTGGCTACTTAAAACACTGTGTCACATTCAGCATTCTGCCCATATTCGTACACCCATATTCCTTCAATTCTTTCATCTGTTGATGTGCCTAGTATGTAAGTGAAATAATTCAATTAGATGAATCTCACCCGCATAAATAAAGGTTTCAGCTCTTTAACTTCACAAACATCTACAGATGTCTTCATTCATTGCAATACATAGTCTAGGCGTTTACATAAAATAAACAGAAGATACAAAATTGGATTTGATAGTGTTTTAATAACGAAAACAAGGAAAAAACACTTAACCGTTTTTCCTTGTATATTCATTATTAAAAAAATAAACTTCAATTGAAAAATAATCACTTATAATCATTTAAGTAATTTTCTGTGTAAAGATTTGTAAGGAAATGCTATGTTTACGTTTTCACTCGCTTTACAGTTGTCTGAAACTCAGTAAATGGCGGTAATATCATTTAACCGAATATTTATTTATTTATTTATTAACGGACATTGTCCATGTATACAATTAATAAGGTTTAAATATTTAAATAAAAGAATAGTTTAAAACTTTAAAAAAAAAGAAAAGAAGCATTGACAAACATAAGGGACATCGAGACTAGATCTGGACTATTTATTTAGTGCTCGTTTAAATTGTTATAAACTCAAACCAAAAAAGTCCAGATCTAGTCTCGAGTTAGCAATACGATAAAGGCGGGTCATTGGAGAATTTAGGCCATAGTTTGTTCTATGCTGATCGATGAACAGTACTTCATTGTTTCTCAATTTACGAGTCGGAATATTGAATTTTACTTGTCCCAGTAATGATGGAACATCGATTATACCATTTAGTATGCCGAACACATACATGGAGTGAATATTAGTTCTACATTTTTGTAGACTAGAAATATTTAACATTGACTCTAAATAGAGTCAATGCTAAATGCTGAAATCAGCATAAAAATAATTATCTCTCTCTAGTCCGAGAATCCACGCTATTTTTCGAAGCAAGCGATGTTGGACTGATTCAATGTGATTTATACGATTGACATAGAATGGAGACCAGACCACGGAGGCATATTCTAGAAGAGGGCAAACAGTTGAGCAATAAAGAGTTTTGATTGTACGGACATTAGTAAAATCAGAGGATATTCTGTTAATGAAGCCAAGTAATTTCTGTGATTTATTTACTGTATTATCTATATGCTCGTTGTGTGTCAGATTATAGTCCAAAACAACTCCTAAATCTCTGATGGACTTAACTACATCAATTTTGGAGTTTTCTAATAGGTACTCGAAGGAAATTGGTTGTTTTGTTCTATGAAATGACATTATTTTGCATTTTTTAATATTTGGTTCTAATTTATTGACTTTACACCATCGGTCAAATATTATTGTTAAATATTATTGTAGATAGAGGATAAAAAATTTAGGTAAATATTATTCAAAACTCAAATAAGCCAAAAACGTAGTTAACCGGTTTTCCTTGTATACCCATGAAATTGTATGCATTTTCTGCTTTTCATACAGAAATCTTAATTTTACTTAGTATATCAAATTGAAGATAAATGTTAACTTCCCACTAAAATCGAGGCCCCTGGCCTCAATTACGATCTTGAGCGATTACGAAGATACATAACTGACCCCCACATTTATATGAAGTGGTACTGGTATATGAAACATTTGTCGATCTAACGCTTCATCATTATCATCATTTCATGTCCGCTCCCTAGTTGGAGCATATGGTGTCCACAAAGAGCGCCCATGCATCTCTATCAGCTGCCAGCTCCTGCACGCCCTCCCATGTAAGGTTCGCGTCCCGTAGTTCTGACATAAACTGCGTACGAAAAGTCAGCAGCGGACCTGGATCGAGAACCTGATGCCCTGTAAAGAAGGCAATCGCGGTGAAGGGTCTTAGGAGGTGACGCTTTACCATCTATTAAAGAAAACTTCCATGTCGACCTTTCCAGGGATCGAACCTGGGACCCCACCACTATTTGGCAGACTCATGTCCACTTGATTACCTTTTTTCAAGATTTTTATTCTTAATAAACAAACCACTATCCCATATCGAAAAATTAGTCCCCAATATACAATAATTGCAAATATTATTTTTAAAGGTAAGTAATTAAAAAAGAAACAGTGTGTGTCTTTAAATATATTTTATTTCAGTAAAATATTTAATACTAGAATAATGTACATAAAAATGTCATAAAAATATCATATTGTAATACAATTATGTATGCTAAATAAAATATATTTCATAACAATGTATATTACCGAAAATTATTGCAACTGAAAGGAAAAACATTTTTGATAAGAGAGTATAGAAGTCTGGGCATCTACAGGGCTTATTACCAGTCATTGGGTCGTTTAAGTGGCCGCTTTACACACTATAGCATTTACCATTCTGCCTATGTTTTAACATCTTTATTATAAAATAAAAGTAAAAAGACGGAGGAGCTGACAACAACTCCTCCAGCTTTTTACTTTTGTGAAGTAAATGCTCTGAAACCTTTAATGTTGTCGGTTAGATTCGCCTGGTTTACTCATTTCACCTAGTAATTAAGCATTGCCTAGTAGGTATGTGAAATAGTTAAGTCAGACGAACCTCACCTACACCAATAAAGATTTTAGCTATTTTACTTCTTAAAAGTCAGCAAATGGAATTTAATTTTGAGATGTGGGTGCCATAGTAATTTGACGTTTTATAGAAATTTGACACTCTAAATCATTAAGTCATAAATATAAAAACGTAAAAATGTATCTTCATCATAAAATAGACATTTTTATGCCTGTTTTTTCTTGAAATTAACGCATAAGATTAATTCATTTTTGACCATTTGATTTAGAATGTAAAATTATTTTAGCTTGTCCAATTACTATAGCATCACGCTTTGCAGAATGGTGAATTTTCCACTGTTCAGTGGCCTCTTAAATCAACCAATGACATATGCCCTTTTCTCTATCATATTTTCTTCTCTCAAATGTTGCCCTCGCTGTTGTCACAAATCAACTAGTTAAAAATTAATATTAAAACAATGTAAAATTAATCTTTGAAATATTTACATTAAAGCTTTGTTGCAAGAAATTATTTAAATAATTAAACCAGTACGGTATGAAAAATGTCTTTTTGTGTTTAAAACACCGCAGTGATATTTCACCTAAGAGAGCATTTTGGATAAGAGAGTATGGAAAAGTGGGTCTTGATCAATGGTTTGAATATCCGTCAATCTGCCAGTCAACGAAACCTCACCCATCGTTCTTCAAATAAGCATCCATACTCCGTTTGTTCCACATCACTCGAGGAAGATATCTCATCAGACTGGATCGCTGCGTCAGGTGAACACTCCTCTTCATAAACACCTCTGTGAACGTACAAATCGTAGTTCCCATCTCCTCTGTTCACTAGAACCTGATTGCCATCAATATCAGGGCATTGAACCGCTTCCGCGTTGTCGCTCAACGCTACGAGAACTCTTTCGATTTCCCCTAATTGTTCATCAATTCGATGTGCCATATAAATAAGATCATCGTTGTTTTCCATGTCCACATCGACTTCTATTGCATTTTCAGCTAAGGCTTCGTTACGTCCTTCTACGTGTTCATATTCTTCAACGTGTTGGTTGTCCTCAACGCGTAAAACATTATCTTCATTTAATACCTCATCTTCGTACTCTTCTTCATATTCGAAGTCTTCAAACGATTCATTTTCAGCATCCTGATTTTCATCGGCAACTCCATCATTACTGGGCTCTTCGAAAACGTCCATGCCACTACTAGCATCTTCAAAACCGTCATCTCCTATGTTGTCTTCATCATTTTCACCTTGCACCTCTTCGTTCTCTTGTTGATCTGCAGGAATACGTTGGCAAATTCTGCAACAGTAGTCATAATTATCTGGGTTACATCTCTCTTCATTATCAGCGTCTTGATCTTGACAGTTATGATCACATTCTGATCCCCGTGCGATGAATTCTCTAGCTGCGTTGATGACATTTCTGTTGATCGTACACTTCTGACAACAGCAGTAATAATCATTTGGATCACACCGGTTTCCATAATCTGCGTCATTTTCAGAATCATCAGTGACGTTGTCAAGTTCACTAACGGAACCCTGATCCCCTGAGCAACTCTCATCAGAAGATTCATACGTAAAGTAATCTGCATCTGAAGAAATTTCCCTTTCTTCGTCTGCATGTCTGCACATGGGACACTCACAATTCGGATCGTTTGAGCCACATCTTGGAGCGTTGGCCACAGCATTGTCCGGGACTGGTAAAATTCTTTCATTCTCCATTCCAAACATCTCTTCATTCATCTGATTCATGTTTAAAACTGACTCCTGTCCAACACCATCGCTTCTGCGGTTCATCGTTATTTATATTTGATCTGTAACAAAAGATACCTTGATTAAATCGGTGAAATAATGTGTCAGAGAGATGTCGACATATCTAGTACAATGTATTATATAAAAGGAAAACGGTTTCACCATTCCCAAGATATGGAAGCGTAATAGTGCATATAACAGCACAACTGAAGCTCTTACTCCAGCGTTCCATCAATATCTTCATAATTACATAACAGTAAAATGATCCAGCTAACACTAACTTATTTACTACTAAGTTATTTATCCTAGTCCGATCGAAAATCGAACTTGCCAGGTGGATTCAAATTGAACTAATCTAACTGTTTAAAAAATATATCATCATCATCCCCCTTTTCACGCCTAACAGTGCATAGGGCACTGCATTGGTACACAAATCGCAGCGTATCTTGAACATTTTTCTTACATGAAGGTAAGATGATCAGTCTTAAGCTACAGGTACTAATCCACAGTCTATGAAATATTCAAGAGTAAATCCACATTTTTAGGCAAAAGCGGTGACCACGACTAAGATAGATTAGATTAGATAGATTTTTTAAATCACCTTTATTTTTTACATCAATGGTAAAAACTTTAAAATATCTTAACTAAGTAATCCCCTAAAGAAATATGAATTAGAATATTATTTGCTTTGTAACAGCCAGGGTCGTAGCTTGAATCGTAAGTTCGAATGCCTTAAATACTTCGTCTTTATATTAAGATTTTATATTTAATTCGATTTAAAACTTAATATTTAGAACTAATGTTGGTACTAGAAATTAATATAAATATTAAAAGGATATCAGTCGAAAAGTATTTATATTTTTGCTGTTTAAAACTTTACAGTATATTTTTTAACAAAAACTATTTTATTTTTTATCCTTTGATCTCCCTATTTTTAATCAGACTACAGCCTAAAGTCGCCTTCGTGGTGTAACGGTCAGTGCATTTTCCTACCATGCAACCGATCTCGGGTTCGATTCCCGACATGGTCGACATGAAATATTTATTTGAAAGGGGTCATTTTACACTAGAATATTTTATGGTCCCTGAACTGGTACCTGAAGCGTAAGACTGATCATCTTACCGTCGTGTAACAAAATAATCAAGATACGCTGCGATTGGTGTTTAATGCAGTGCCTATACACCATTAGGTACGGAAAGGGAAAGATGATTATGACAGCCTTAAAACCCTAATATTCTGATTAAATTCTACGGTTTTCACAAAATTACACATAAAAAACGGAACTACGAAATTAAAATAAAATAATATCAAATTCAGTTTTTTTCGCTACTTTGTCGTGCGTAATTTACGCATTCTTGCGCAAAACGCCCAATTATCGTAATAAATTACAAAACAGAACACCGGGTATTGAACCCGAAACCTTCCGTATGTGAGCCAACGATTTGCCAACGTTGGCATCATCAATCTGATGACAACGAAGCCCTTATAACCTTAAAATCTACAAATAATTTTGAAAAGACAAAAAAATATATTTACCTTGTTTTTCAGTTGTAGATTTGGACTCTGAAGTTCAGGGCACAGTCACTTTATTCACAAATAGTATAATTTAATCAAAATTCAATTCAAATGAAGTTTGAGTATTTGCACAAATTACTGAACACAAAATTATGATCAAACACTCGGCGTCGCTTAGCGAATATTAGTTTGAGAACCACCGCGTTTTGGTTTTTATAGTCCCCAGTCCATAGTGGGCGTGGCGTTACGCAGCTTATCAGGGGTGGGGGTAGAGGGTAGAGGGTAGTAGCCGCGATGGCGTATTCTGAAATTGTCCCAATGAGGAAGTTCAGAGTCTTTTTATTCTTTTTTTATTTGTTAATAGAATATTAAACTACGCCAATTATGAATATTTTTTATTTTTATATATCGTATTTTCAGCGCTATGATTTTTTTAAAGTTTTGTATTTCTGAAATAACTCCGCGTGTGACGTCAGAGGTTGTTCTATGACAGTTCTTCCGATTGTTTCCTTTACGGAGACCAAACCGGATATCCTTCAAAGCTCTCATATTATTGAACGGTTCATATGAACCAGTGGTGTCATTCAAAGTAGTGCGTTTTTATTAAAATATTTATTACATATTTTTTCCCAAATTAAAAAAAAATAATGTACAATTTAAATTACCATTTCTATAAGTATTTTATATATCTATGTATTTTTTTATAGAAATGAAAATGGAATTTTTTGCAACTGAGAAGGAAAAATTTTTAGAGAAGTTAATATAGAAGTCTGGGAATTTACAGGGCTTATGACCTGGCATTGGCTGGTTTCAGTGGCCACTTTATACACTGTGTAACATTCCCCATTCTGCCATGTTCAAACATCCACATTTCCTCAACTCTTCCATCTGTTGGCTTTTGTGAAGTAAAGGAGCTGAAACCTAAAGGTTTCAACCTAAAGGAATCTCACCCACATGATAAATCATGTGGGTGAGATTCATCCGGCTGAACCAAATCACCTAATAGGCAACGCCTGAAAACAATTTAACTTAAACTAGCCACTTAAACCAGCCAATGACAGGTCATAAGCCCTGTAAATGCCTAGACTTCCATATCCCTTCTCAATAATGTTTTTCGACTCTGTTACAATAAATTTAAATATGAATCACTCCCTAGGAAGGAAATCCTGATAGTCTGCAAGCATTTGGATATATTCAAACATTGTTGAAATAAAACTTTTTTATTGGTATAAAATTTAAAGATAATATGCATGTTGGTTGAATATAAAGGTCAAAGCACCAGTAAATGACCATTGGTTCATAAAACACAATATAATAAGAATTGCTACGTGTCCACTCAAAAAACTTTTAACACTAGAAACTATGACAAAAGCAGTAGGCGGAGACATCTTTTGGTAAGAAAAAAATCTATCAGTCACAACATAGATGAAGAACGTTTAGGATAAGGTAATATAGAAGTCTAGGCATCTACAGGGCTTATGACCTGTCAATGGCTGGTTTGAGTGGCCACTTTACACACTGTGTAACATTCACCACTCTGCCTACATTTGAACATCTATATTCATTCAACTCTTTCATCTGTTGTTGTTTGTGAAGTTGAAGGGCTGAAACCTTTATTTATGCGGGTGAGATTCATATAATTGAATTATTTCACCTACATACTAGGCAACGCCAGAAAATGTTATTTTTCAATTTCTATACTTCTTCATGGACCAGATAATTTATCAACAATATTTTGAGTTTGTCCAAATTTTTGTAGACAAGGACTGGATTCAACTCTGGTTTCAGCTCTTTAACTTCACAAACAACAACAGATGAAAGAGTTGAAGGAATATATTCAAATATAGGCAGAATGGTGAATGTTGAACAGTGTATAAAGTGGCCACTTAAACCAGCCATTGACAGGTCATAAGCCCTGTAGATGCCTAGATATTACCTTATCTTAAATGTTCTTTATCTCTGTTGTAATATGTTAATATAAACAGCTCCCCAGGGAGTTGAATCCAGTCCTTGTCTACAAAAATTTGGACAAACTCATAATATTATTGAAATCTATCAGTTTTGAACTGTGAGTTGTCAAAAGGGAATTAGTGCGTCTTCCCGTTATTGTTCCGAGATTGATAGTGTTTTTATAAGGAAAGGTGTGGTAAGTGTTTTATTTTATGCTATTTCTTTTGCAATTCTTTGAATATGTCCATATTCTAATGTGTTAGGGTGTTTTATAATGTTATGATATAACTAAATCCATATTATTATTTTTACTGGGTAGTAGTGGTCATTCACTGGTGATTCTGCTATTTTTGTAGAGTAATATTAATTATAATTGTAATATTTCTATTTCAATAAAAAAGTCAAAGTAGTTAATAATAATAATAATAATTATGGATAACTTATACAGCGCCATTTTCGTAATATAATACCTCAAGGGCGCTTTACAAAGTGATTATATAAAGATATAAATTATATTTTAACTTTTTAATTGAAGAACAATAATGTACTTTGTCACCCCATGCTAAGAATTTATTCAAATGATTTAGAGAACAAGTGGGTTTTAAGTTTCTCCCGAAACATCACTTCACTCTGACAGTTTCGGACTTCTGCTGGGAGAATTTGGAAAAATTAATGTGGTTTTTATTGTTTTCTTTTATTTTGTTCGCCTAAATAATGGAATTTATACCTTTTATGTGGATTTCACTAGAAGCTGAACCTTAAACGGTCATTTGTTGGTGCTTTGACCCTATTTATTTGTATTTTATGATAAGATAATCCAATTAGGACACACTAGAAAACATACAATTTGAAGGTTGTCGTCGATACAATTTAATCAGTTGATTTTTTTTTTCTTTCTTTAAATATGCTTTTTGCTATACACATCCATTCATTTTTTTATTATGACTTTAAATATGTTTCTTACTATGTGTTCTGTTTTTATTTCGCATTTTACTGGGTTTCAAAATATTTTTATAGACATATTTATATATTTTAATAGTTTTTACTATGTTTTCACTGCATTTATTACTTCGTTATTATCATATTTTATTTGCTACGTTTTTTACTACATTTTTACTATGTTTTTACTACATTTTTATTATGTTTTTACTACATTTTTACTTTGTTTTTATTACATTTTACTATGTTTTTAATACATTTTTAACTTTGTTTTTCACTTTGTCCTGTATCTCTACAACTGTTTCTATATATTGATTACTGTTTTTAATATTTTTTTGACTGTCTTAGAACGGGGTAAAAACCCTAGTTAGACAGTCAAAGCAAATTTACATAAATTATAAATTTGAGTACGTAATATAATGATAATAAATAAATAAAATTACATTTGATAAAATCAAT
Source organism: Micrasema longulum (assembly GCF_059751315.1). Taxonomy (NCBI): domain Eukaryota; kingdom Metazoa; phylum Arthropoda; class Insecta; order Trichoptera; family Brachycentridae; genus Micrasema; species Micrasema longulum. Next base: position 575,973 of record NW_028277840.1, read on the forward strand.
AAACGCATGGTTTCAATATTTTTAATCCAAATGTTTGTAGACAAAAGACTGGATTTCACCCCCTAGGTAGTCGTAAAGATTAACAAATTACAACTGAGATAGAGAGCATGTTAGAGAAGGCAATATGGAAGTCTAGGCATTGACAGGGCTAATGACCTGTTATTGGCTGGTTTGAGTGGCACCATGCGAGAGGTTTCGGGTTCGGTTCCCGACATAGTTGATTAGAAATATTTATTTAAAGGGGTGTATTCACATCCGAATATTTCATTGTTTCTGAAGCGTAAGACTGATATGTAACAGAAATGATCGAGATACGTTACGATTGGTGTACCAATGCAGTTCCCTATGCACCGTAAGGTGTGAAAAGGGAATAAAGAAAGTAATCAAATGTTGTATATTTTTTAAGTTACGATTTCCATTTTGTCAATATTTAGAATACTTTTGTTGCAATATATTTCACTTGTAAATATTTGGAATAATTTTTTAGCAATAAATTTTCGCATAGTAAATAATTTTCTAGTAAAATGGTTAGCACGTTTGCCCACCATGCAAGGGTTTCTGGTTTGATTCTCGACATGGTTGAAATAAAATATTTATTTAAAGAGGGGTTTTTACACTAAAATATTTCATAGTCCCTGCACTGGTCTCCAAAGCATTAGACTGATAAAATAAAAATTTATTAATATACGCCGCGGTTGGTGTACCAATTCAGTACCCTATGCACCATTAGGTGCGGAACGGGAATGACGATGGTGAACTTTTAGGCCAAAAAAGTTGTGTTGTACTCCCTAAATAATTTTGCGAACATTTTTAGCAATATTCGTTTTGTAAATAATTTTTGCATATTTTTTTAACACGGCCTCGGCTTTTGGTCGGCCTCGTGGAGTAATGGTCAGCGTGTTTGCCTACTACGCAAGAGGTCTCGGGTTCGATTCCTGACGCACCTAACAACAACAAACCATCACGCCATTTCCCCGTAAGGGTAAGGGTATGTGGACACAGAGAAGATAGAACGCCACATTACTTTATCTATGCATACAGATCTCGCTTCCTCTAGATTCATACATCTTCTCATGCACGCGCGCCGATTATTCCGACTTTTGACATGTAAACCTTCCAGTATTTTTTGGATTTGGTCATGTCATTTCTTTCACATTCTTCATTAAGTATAAATAATAATAAATAAAAGTTGATATAACTTTTCGTGATTTAAAGGGAAAAACATAATTTTAATGATTTTAGTGAACTATTCCATAAATCTAGTAATATTTACACAAAAGTCATTCAAAGGTGGTTTTATGCGTCACCCGGAGCGTCCACCATCTTTATTTGCAGTTCTAAGAAAGCGTAATTACAATTTGTACGGCAGGATAATTACCGATAATAAATAACAATTAGTGTTCTTTTTCATTCGCTCCTATTTGTCTGTGTGAGGGAAACAGAGATAGAAATATACGCACGTGTGCTGTTAGCACTGAGGTGATTACGGGAGCCCCGCCCACTGGCCGACGAGAAAGAACGGGGCAGAGCTATATTTAAACCAATACGCTTTATGCGTTGATGTTTTATCTCGCTCCACTGATTAATGATAATAACATATCCGTTAACATTGAATATGCGTCCTTTTTTGTAAACCATTATGGGTAAAACGTCAAATATGGCCGTTTGGATTTTTTAAATATAAAATCTAAATGCGGAGTATTAAAATGAAAATAAATTATCTTTGGTGCCTACTCGCCGGTGATTTAAACGGGTGGTTAGGATTGAAAATTATTGCAACAGAGAGGGAAAACATTTTTAAGATGTAGATATGAAAGGCTAGTCATTTGCATGGCTTATGACCTGTCATTGGCTGGTTTAAGTTGCCACTTTATGTATTTATATTGTAATGATTATTGAATTCCATTCCCTTTCCGTCCACAGGGCACTGCATTGGCGCACCAATCGCAGCGTATCTTGATCATTTCTGTTACATGAAGGTAAGATGATCAGTCTTGCTCTTCAGGTGCCAGTCCGGTGACTACGAAACACTTTAATGTTTAAACATTCTTTTAAATAAATATTTATTATCGACGGAATCAAGAAAGGGGTGCTGCGTTGGTTTGGACATGTAGAGCGAATGGACAGCGAAGAACGGCTAAAGGGATCTACGATGCGAATGTTGATGGATGCAGAAATTGAGGAAGACCGAGAAAGACATGGCACGATCGAGTTCATCAAATACTTGAAGATGAACACGTCAATAGTAGGAACAATCGGCGTGCGTGCATAAGAAGATGTATGAATGTAGAGGAAGTGAGGTCTGTATTCAAATATAAAGTAAAATAGCGTTCTATCCTCTCTGCCTACTCCTTCGGGGAAACGGCGTGTAGGTTTGTTTGTTTGCTTTTGTAAAGAAATATTTCATATCAACCATGTCAGGAATCTAGCCCGAAACTTCTTACATCGTAGGCAAACGCGCTGACCATTACGCCACGAGGCCAACTGGCAGATCGATGTATTTACCATCCTACAAACAAACGAATCATCAAACCGGTTCCCCGTGGGGGTAGAGAGAGATTGGATTCTGCCTCTTTGGGGTTTCCCTGCGATTGCCTTTAGCACTTTCATCTTTGACGTTCTGAGCAGTTTTTTGGTTTTTCTATTTAGTTTAACAGACTGACAACCTTCCGTAGCTCTCATATCAAAGGTTGATTCATATGAACCAGTGACGTCATTCAAAGCAGTGCGTCTCTATTACAATATTTTTGATTATTTTTTCATACATTTTCAAGAAACTTTGCGGTACAATTTAATGCTCTATTTTTTACCCCGCACAAGAAAGCATTTTTTGTATTCAATTTCCCGTAAGGCTGAAGTTCCTCATTATTTTAAGGGTGAAATCCTTCATTGTAAAGCTAACAGACATTTATAAATTTATAAAATATCTACTTTTGAATATTGGTCACAGAGTTGCACATTATAATAAATAATACAACTATATTTGACCATACAGTATTCATTTATTATGTGCCTACATACAGAACTGCACATAACCTGCATAATATAGGCTGCGGATTCAAGGCGCAAAGTCATAAGTTAATTTTTTTTGTATTTAATGTCATAATACCCGTAAATGTCTAGAATTGTATATTTCCTTCTCCAAAATATTCTCCCTTTCTGTTGTAATACGTATATTTTAACAATATCATTTTCAAAAAGAAAACGAAAAGCACCGGGTTGATTGCGCAATTGGGTATAAATACGCCCGCCCCGGCGCCCGCGTGTCAGTGTAACTCTTGACTTAGAGCTGCAAACATGTGCCACTTCAGATGTCTGGACTTAGTTCCGCAATTCCCGAATCATCCCGCGCTCATGCTTCTTCATCCACCGCCCGCGCCACAATCTGTCGAGGAAGATGCTCCCGTCGACACCGCCGATCTCTTGCGAAGAGCTAACAATCTTGAGAGTATGCTGCAACAGATCGAAGCCGCGTGGTCTTCGGAAAGGAGGGAATAATTCCTCTTTACAAAAACGGTCCTTTTAAGGGCCACCAATTAAGTCAATTAACAAATCGGTACAGCTAAAATGTCTTTGCTCCTTCATTCACCAGTAGAAGATGACAACGCTCCTGTCAACACCGCTGATCCCTTACGAAGAGCCCACAATCTTTAAGATGAAAGCCGCGCGGTCTTCAGAAAGGAAGGAATAATTTCTTTTTACTTAAAAACGGTCCTTTTAAGGGCCACCAATTGTCAATAAACAAATCGGTACAGACAATCTTTGCTCCTTCATTCATCAGAAGAAGAGGACAATACTCCTTTCGGCACCGCTGATCTCTTGCGGTAAATGCACAATCTTGAAGATGGAAGGCGTGTGGTCTTCAGAGAGGAGGTATTAACTAACTGAAATTGAACATGTTAAATACTTAGGACTAACAATAGACAGACAATTGACATGGACAATTCATATCAACAATTTAATTAGCAAAGTGGCAACTTTATCGAGTCTATTTTTTAAAATCAAAAACTTTGTTCCAATAAAGGAAAAAAATTTAATGTATGAAGCATATGTAAAAACTAAAATATGTTATATGCAACTACTATGGGGAACAGGATATCAAAATGACATAAACAGACTACAAAGACAGCAAAATAAAATATTAAAGTTAGTATATGACCTTCCCTATCTAACAGCAACTAAAGAACTTTTTGAACAAACTAAACAATTAAACGTAACTGAACTCTTTAAACTAGAATCTTTAAAATTTATTCATAAATTAGCCACTGATGTAATTGTAGACGAAGAATTAAAACTTGAAAAAAATTGTAGTAAACATGAACACAATACGAGAATATCAGAGAAATATCATACACAATCTTTTAAAACGAGAAAAGGACAATCGAGACTTATAAACCATGGACTGAAATTATACAATAAACTACCAGACAAAACTAAACAAAATACTCAGACAACCTTTACAAAAGATGTTAAAAATATTATTATTAACAGTAGAATGTGAATTTTAAAAGTGAAAACATTTTGTTAAATGTATGTAACCCGTAAGGGTTTATCAATAAAATTTAAATAAATACAAAAATAAAAAAAATAAATAAATAAAAAAAAACTTTTCTTTACACAGAAACGGACCTTTAAAGGGCCACCAATATGTCTATACCTATAGGTAACATTGAAACCCACTTAACCGGGTCTGTTTAAAGGGTCTTATGGCCTCTTTTCATATCCGCACATTGCAAAAACGATTTTATTTGTAGCTGTAATGAACGATAATTTTTTTTTTTTTAATCTTTGTTCACATAAAATTCGCGTTTTATTTTTTACATTTCCTATTTAATGCCTTAATCGCCGTCAGAGCAACCTAAGGAATAAATATAATAATTAGGCAACAAATGGAAGCCACGTGACCTTAACGGTCCTTTTGTGGGCCCCCATATCAATGCGCAGCCCACCGAAACCGCTTTGTTTTCAAAGAGAAGGAATTAATATCAGTTTAGAGAAACAGTCTTTCTGAGGGCCACCAATATAATTTGTCTATCAGCAACCAAGTTGTCTTCAGAGTCTTCAAAATTATCCTCCTCTCGGAGGGATAATTTATCGCTACGCAGAAACAGTTCTTTCAGGGGTCACTTTTTAAATTTATACAGTAAATGTTAATTAAAACTTTCATTTTTCATATTACAACAGAGACGAAAAATATTTCATAAAAAGAAATATCGAAGTCTAGGCATGTACAGGGCTTTGGACCTTGTGCTGGTTTAAGTGGCAACTTTACATAATATGTAACATTAGCTTAAAGAGCTGAAACCTTTAACATGCAGATGAAATTCTGACTGAATTATTTCACCTGTCTACAAGGCAACGCTGAAAATATTTTTTTCATACTTAAAACATAGCTGACGAAATTTTAAATTTAAATTTCTTTTTCCAATACTGTTTTTTGTAAATAATTCATTTTCAATACCTATATAATATTTAGGTTTATGTGTTTCGTCCAATTTTATGACCTTTTTTTTAGGTAATTTAAAAGTAATTTAAAATGTCACGAGGAAGTTAGATATACACATGGAATCTGCGAAACTTGGAATAATATTCACTAATGCGATGCACTTAGTTTGTATATTGGGGAAAACACGCAATTATCCCATGGGTAAAATATACTGGAATACAGGTGTTCAATGCTCAGCTATAGACAAGGTGTACGTTCATGGCACACGAAGGGAACGCGGTAGAACCGCGTTCGTTCCGTGTAAACCCTGTAAATGCCTGGACTTAAATTTTCTTTTATAAAACTTTCTTAATTTGTGTTGTCATATATTGATATTGACAACTCCCAAACCGGTTTAATTAAGATCTTGTCTACAAAATTAGGACAAACTCAAAATATAATTAGAATGTTTTACCTTTTATTTATCATCATCATCATCATCATTCCCTTTCCACACATAATGGTGCATAGGGTACTGCATTGGTACACCAATCGCAGCGTGTCTGAATATTTTTTTTACATTAAGGTAAAATGAAAAGTTTTACGCTTCAAACCAGTCCTGAGACAAAATATTCTAAGTGTGTATAAACATCTTTTAAACAAATATTTCGTGTCAACCATATCGGAAATCGAACTCAGGACCTATTGAATGTAAGGCGATCTTGTCAACTTACACACCTAGGTGTACTTGTCTCCCTCAATTTCGTTTGTCAGGATTTTTATCTGAGATTAGATATCGAGTCGAAAACACTACTCCGGAATTCTGGTTCTATTTCACACACAGAATTGTATTCCTAATCCACCTGGACGCAGACTACAACATTATTGTGTGAAATCGAACATATACCTATGGATTTTTCTTTATTCCTAAAATATGTATTTTTTAATTAAGTCAAATTAAAAAAGGTGCATGTACCCTATTTCCGGTAGCCCTTCTGACTCATTAGGGTTTTTGCAGTATTTTATGAGTTCCTACTAATTAGTCATCGGACTTACCGATTTACATAAATAATATAGGTACTTAACAATGCAATAAAATTATCTTTGAAAAAATAATTTTATACCATTTTAATGGGTCAGCCGCCATCTTTTCAAAAACCCCATTTATATTTATTTTTTTCAAGTGTTAAATATTACGATGTAGGATAAACCAATTATAACGAAAATAAAAACAAAATTCAAACTACATGTAAGTACTTAATATGTTGCATATTATGTGTTGTTGCATATTATGCATACTGGCGGCCTCCGTGGTGTATTGGTCAAGACGCTTGACTCACGCACGGAAGGTTCCGGGTTCGATTCCCGGTGAGAACACAAAAAATTAAAAATGTGATTTTTCTCAAGCCTGGTTGTTCTGTGATGTATTTCACCACTGTAATTGGGCCTCCTGGCCTGTTGTGGTGCAAAAAAATGAAATGAAGTGAAATTATTATTTAAATAGATTTAAAATTTGAAAATTTATTTCAGGCGTTGCCTAGTAGATTTCATTCATTATTTTTTTTATACTTCTTCATGGACCAGATGGATTTATCAACATATGATATTGGATATGATAGTGGATTTAACAACATATGATTTTTTGATGAATCCACCTGGTCCATGAAGAAGTATAGAAATTAAAAAAATGAAAAAAATACATTTTCAGGCGTTGCCTAGTATGTACGTGAAATAACTCAATTAGATGAATCTCACCCGCATTAATAAAGGTTGCATCTCAACTTCACAAACATCAACGGATAAAAGAATTAAAGGAATTTAGATAATCAAATATGGGCAGAATGGTGAATGTTATACAGTGTGTAAAGTGGCCACTTAAACCAGCCAATTACAGGTCATAAGCCCTGTAGATGCCTAGACTTCTATATTACATTTTCTTAAATGTTCTTCATCTCTGTTGTAATATGTTAATGTTAACAGCGCCCCAGGGAGTTGAATCCAGTCCTTTTCTACGAAAATCTGGACAAAATTAAAATATTGTTAACTAGATAATATTTACTAAAAGTGTTTTTTTGTTTTTATTAAGTAAACTAATATTTATTATTGGTAATCGATTTAATAATTCATTGTAAGTCCTTCAAAGGCTTCATTACCACGTATTTCCTGCGACCAATAAGTGCATTAATTAGCGAATAATTCTTAAAACTTCCTAATGACAATTATGGGGTCATTAGGGAGTCGCTCAAATACAATTTCCTCTTACTTAAAAATATATATTAATTTGGACAAAACCCATGACTCATTCCGTACTGAATACTATCTATGTATTTCCGAAAAAATAATTTATGAAAATTTAAAAATAAACAAATTTCAAAACTCCTTCCCGCCACATTCTTAAATGATCTAGATTATTTATTGTAAAAGATTACTTATAAAGCGTCATATGCACAGAAATCATAATTTAAGGAATGCTTACAAAATTGATCCGATGCAAAATTAAATTAAAAAAGATTAAAAGTTTTTGTTAACATATTAAAAAAGAGAGTCTTAAGCGTTTACAGAGCTAATTGATTGATATGAGTGACCACTTTTATACACCATGTAACATTCACCACTCAGCCTATGTTTGAACATCTATATTCCTTCAATTCTTCCACCTGTTGTTATTTTTTTTAAAAGGTAAACCTTTAGTGATGACGGTATTTTGAGTTTGTCCAAAGTTTTGTAGACAAAGACTGGATTCAACTCCCTTTTTTCCCCAATTGTTAAATTTGTTGCAACAGAGATACAGAAGATTAATATAGAAGTCTAGTCATCTACAGGGCTTATAACCTGTCATTAGCTGGTTTAAGTGGCCACTTTACTCACCGTGTAACATTTACCATTCTGCCCATATTTAAACTAATAAATTTAAAATTTATTTCAGGCATTGCCTAGTAGGTGAATTGGTTCAGCCGGATGAATCTCACCCACATGCTAAAGGTTTCATCTCTTTTACTTCACCAAAGTCAATTGATGGAAGAGTTGTGGAAATGTGGATGTTCAAACATAGGCAGAATGGTGACTGTTACATAGAGTGTAAAGTGGCCTCTTGAACCAGCCAATGACAGGTCATAAGCCCTGTAAATACCTAGACTTCCATATTCCCTTCTCAAAAATGTTTTCCCTGTGTTGCAACAAATTTAAATATTTATTTGTTTAAAACTTAAATAATGCAGTCCATTACACAATTTTATAAAGGTTATAGGGCGTCTAATCTGTTATTTCCTTGTTTTCACTGACCACTTTTTTTTACCAACTGTGTAATATTGGTCATTTTGCCTATGTTTTAATATCCACATTTCTTAGATTCCTCCCTTAGTTGATTTCAGCGAATTTAGAGATAAAAATTATATTGTCGTAAAGAAATTCATCTGATTGAATTATTTAACACACTTGACAATGCCTTAAAACAATTTTCCATTTTTTATGTATCTTAGACCTTTAATTTTTAATTTAATTTAATTCTCTAAAATATTATCCGTTTGTGTTGTAATATGTGTAATAGTCGTCTTCGTGATGTAATGATCAGCGCGTTTGCCAACAAATCTAGAAGTCTTGGGTTCGATTCCCTACATGTTTGATATGAATTATTTATTTAAAAGGGTGTTTTTACACTAAAATGTTTCATAGTCCCTTGACTGGTACCTGAAGCGTAACGCTCATCATCTAATCTTCATGTCACAAAAAATATCAAGATACGCTACAAGTGATGTACTAATGCATACTGATGCACCCTTAGGCGTGGAAAGGGAACGATGATTATGATGTTGTAATACGCTAACATTTATAATTCCCTAGGTAATGAAATTTAATACATTGTCTATCAACACGACGAACTGTGGACGAACTCAAAATATTACAATTAAAATCAAGGTTTTCGAACTATAACAAGAACAGACGTAAATATTTCATATAAATATTTTTATAACGGATATTATACGCGTACAAGCAAATTAATATAAAACAATTCAAAATGGCGTTGAAGCTACTTTAAATGACGATTCTATTGTTACCGTCAATTGCAATTATATTATTTAAAATGTGAATCATTAATCCCTTATCCCTAATATTTAACTCTTATTTATAATTATTTCAATACCAACAAACAAAATACTCAATACATATGTAGGTGTATTTCCATTGAAAGATTAAAATAAATGGGTATTTAAAAATATAATTTAGTCATATTTGGGGTAAAATAGCAAAACCCCGGTGGCCTCCTGCAAATATTGACATCGAACATTATCGCTTAAATTTTATTAGGCAACGCCTGAAAAATGTATTTTTTTTAATTTCTATACTTCTTCATGGACCATATAGATCTATAAACATATGATATTGGATATGATAGTGGATTTATCAACATGTGATTTTTCGATAAATCCACCTGGTCCATGAAGAAGTATATCTAGAAATTAAAAAAATTAAAAAAATACATTTTCAGGCGTTGCCTAGTATGTAGGTGAAATAACGCATAAATAAAGGTTTCAGCTCTTAAACTTCACAAACATCAACAGATGAAAGAATTTAAGAAATAAAGATGTTTAAATATGGGCAGAATGGTGAACGTTACAGTGTGTAAAGTGGCCACTTAAACCAGCCAATGACAGGTCATAAGCCCTGTAGATGCCTAGACTTCTATATTAACTTCTCTTAAATGTTCTTCATCTCTGTTGTAATATGTTAATGTTAACAGCTCCCCAGGGAGTTAAATCCAATCCTTGTCTACAAAAATTTAGACAAGCTCAAAATATTGTTAACTGGATAATATTTACGAATATAGTTTTTTATTTTTATTAAGTTAACTCATATTTATTATTGGTGATCGTTTTAATAATTCATTGTAAGTCCTTCAAAGGCTTCATTACCACGTATTTCCCTCGACCAATAAGTGCATTAATTAGCGAATAATTCTTAAAACTTTCCTAATGACAATTATGGTGTCATTAGGGACTGGCTCAAATACAATTTCCTCTTACTTAAAAAAAAAATATTAATTTGGACAAAACCCATGACTCATTCCGTACTAAATACTATCTATGTATTTTCGAAAAAATAATTTATGAACATTTAAAAATAAACCAATTTCAAAACTCCTTCCCGCCACATTCTTAAATGATCTAGTTTATTTATTGTTAAAGATTACTTATAAAGCGTCATATGCACAGAAATCATAATTTAAGGAATACTTGCAAAATTGATCCGATGCAAAATTAAATTAAATAAGATTAAAAGTTGTTGTTAACATATTAAAAAAGAGAGTCTAGAGATAAAAATTATATTGTCGTAAAGAGATTCATCTGATTGAATTATTTAACACACTTGACAATGCCTTCAAACAATTTTCCATTTTTGATGTATCTTAGACCTTTAATTTTTAATTAAATTTAATTATCTAAGATATTATCCGTCTCTGTTGTAATATGTGTAATAAACGTCCTCGTGATGTAATGATCAGCGCGTTTGCCTACAAATCTAGAGGTTTTGGGTGCGATTCCCTACATGTTTAATATGAATTATTTATTTAAAAGGGTGTTTTTACACCAGAATGTTTCATAGTCCCTTGACTGGTACCTGAAGCGTAACGCTCATCATCTAATCTTCATGTCACAAAAAATATCAAGATACGCTACAATTGATGTACTAATGCATACTGATGCACCCTTAGGTGTGGAAAGGGAAAGACGATTATGATGTTGTAATATGTTAATATTTATAATTTCCTAGGTAATGAAATTTAATACATTGTCTATAAACACGACGAACTTTGGACGAACTCAAAATATTACAATTTAAATCAAGGTTTATTGAACTATAACAAGAACAGACGTAAATATTTCATATAAATATTTTTTTAACGGATATTATACGCGTACAAGCAAATTAATTTAAAACATTTCAAAATGGCGTTGAAGCTACTTTAAATGACAATTCTATTGTTACCGTTAATTGCAATTTAATTATTTAAAATGTGAATCATTAATCCCTTATCCCTAATATTTAACTCTTATTTATAATTACTTCAATACCAACAAACAAAATACTCAATACATATGTAGGTGTATTTCCGTTGGACAATTAAAATAAATGGGTATTTAAAAATATTAATTAGTCATATTTGGGGTAAAATAGCAAAACCCCGGTGAAGCCACCTGCAAATATTGGCATCGAACATTATCGCTTAAATTTTATCACTAATCCTAAATAATGCACCAGCTTTTTTCCACTGAGCTATTAAAACAATTGAAATATTTTAAATGATTAAGCATTTTGATGTAAAATGCCGTGGACTGTATTTCAAGTTCTGCTAAATGCGTCAAAATATTGCTCCTATACGTAAACTATGTTTTTGATAACATTAAACAACACCGTTTTCCTAATAAACCACTCTCTAGTCACCGTAACGACGGCTGTCCACCGCATCACCGTTCACTACGGCCGTTAAGATACGGTCACCGCTGTCCTAGGAAACCCTAGCTTTACACGCGGTTTTTAAAGCCACAGCGAATCTTCTAGGACAGACTAAACTCTCAAATATCGTTTCCTGATTCCCTAATGTTATATTAAAACTGAAACAGCAATAAATGAATTCTGATCGCATAATATTTAATTGAAGAACACACACAAACTATCACGTAGGGTAGGCAGAGAGGATAGAACGCCATAACACTCTATCTCGGCATACAGACCTCGCTTCCTCTACATTTATACATGTTCTCATGCACGCACGCCGATTATTCCTACTTTTGACATGTCCATCTTCAAGTATCTGATGGACTTGATCGTGCCATGCCTTTCTCGGTATTCCTCGTTTTCTGCATCCATCAACATTTGCATCGTAGATCCTTTTAGCTGTCCATTCGCTCTACATTCCAAACCAACAAAGCACCCCTTTCTTGATTTTGGCGATAATGCATGTCTCAGCCTTACACACTTCACGGATCTCGACATTTGTGCACCTATCATACATCGTTTTACCACACATTCCCCTGAGGGTTCCTATTTCGACAGCATTCAACCTACTTTCATCATCATTTTTCCAATTCTATTCTTCGCTCCCATACATTAGAGTTTAGCCTCCTGCGATAAACATTTGTTTGCCAAAGTAGATTTCAGTGCACCGTTCACCCTGTTCCCGGCAGTCGTCCTCCTTTCAATATCTTTCTCGGCTTTTCCGTCCCTAGTAAACATACTTCTCAGGTACACAAATTCTTCTACCTGATTCAGAATATCTCCGTTCACGCTGATCTCACATTTACTTATATTTTCATCCCTTTCAAAAACCATCACTTATGATTTATCAACATTCATAAGCAAATCGCTTTTCTTGCATACATCGTAGACTTTAGAGTCAATTTAGTTCAATTTGAGTTCAATTAGTTGAAGAAAAACTCAAATAATGTAGTCCATTACATAATTTTTAAAAGATAACAAAATTACAGAAGGAATTGAAAACATTTTAGGGATGGAAACATGGAAGTGTAGGCATCTACAGGGCATCTAATCTGCAATTTCCTGGTTTAATTGACCGATTTTTTTACAAAGGCATCGGTCATTTTGCCTATGTTTTAATATTCACATTTCTTCGATTCTTTCCTTTGTTGATTTCAGCGTTTTTTAGTTTTTTTTATTTTTTTTATATTTAATTATATTTAATATTAATATAAAGTTACAACTTGTTAACAAAAAGAAATATATAATAAGCAAAAGTATGATTGAATCATTTAACATGCTTGGCAATGCCTTAAAACAATTTTCAAATTTTCATATTTCTTAGACCTTCAATTTATTATTTAGATTAATTCTCTAAAATATTATCCGTCTCTTTTGTAATACGCGTAATAGTCGGCCTCGTGGCGTAGTGTTCAGCGCGTTTGCCTACCACGCAAAAGGTCTCGGGTTCGATTCCCGACATGGTTGACATGATTTTTTTTTGTAAAAAGGTGTTTTTACACTAAAATATTTTATAGTCCCTGGACTGTCTGTCACATGAAGCGTAAGACTGATCATGTTTTTTTTTCTTAATGAAAAAGTAATATTAGCGTTCTTATAATCTACCCAAATATTTCAATTTTGGTGGCCATTTTCAACAAGTTGTAAATAACTCACTATTAAAAAATGGAAATCAAGTCGGGGTAGAGTGGGGTTCGAACCTCGGACCTCTGATCCGTGAGTCCGCAACCCGATTTAACCTTCATGTAACCTTCATATAACATGATCATACCTTTATGTAACAAAAATGATCAAGATACACTGCGATTGGTGTACCAATGCAGTGCTATATGCACCATTAAGTGCGAAAAGGGAAGAATTAAAAATTAATTAAGTTAACTAATATTTATTATTGGTGATCGTTTTAATAATTCATTGTAAGTCCTTCAAAGGCTTCATTACCACGTATTTCCCTCGACCAATAAGTGCATTAATTAGCGAATAATTCTTAAAACTTTCCTAATGACAATTATGGGGTCATTAGGGACTGGCTCAAATACAATTTCCTCTTACTTAAAAAAAATATATATAAATTTAGACAAAACCCACGACTCATTCCGTACTAAATACTATCTATGTATTTCCGAAAAAATAATTTATGAACATTTAAAAATAAACCAATTTCAAAACTCCTTCCCGCCACATTCTTATGTCATATGCACAGAAATCATAATTTAAGGAATGCTTACAAAATAGATCCGATGCAAAATTAAATTAAATAAGATTAAAAGTTGTTGTAAACATATTAAAAAAGAGAGTCTTAAGCGTTTACAGAGCTTATTGATTGATATGAGAGACCACTTTTATAGACCATGTAACATTCACCACTCAGCCTATGTTAGAACATGTATATTCCTTCAATTCTTCTACCTGTTTTTATTTTTTTAAAAGGTAAGCCTTTAGTGATGACAGTATTTTGAGTTTGTCCAAAGTTTTGTAGACAAGGACTGGATTCAACTCCCTTTTTCCCCCAATATTTAAATTTCTTGCAACAGAGATACAGAACATTTTAGAGAAGGTAATATAGAAGTCTAATCATCTACAGGGCTTATAACCTGTCATTGGCTGGTTTAAGTGGCCACTTTACACACTGTGTAACATTCACCATTCTGCCCATATTTAAACGAATAAATTTAAAATTTATTTCAGGCATTGCTCAGTAGGTGAATTGGTTCAGCCGGACGAATCTCACCCACATGCTAAAGGTTTCATCTCAATTCAGTCAATTTAGTTCAATTTTAGTTCAATTAGTTGAAGAAAAACTCAAATAATGTAGTCCATTACATAATTTTTAAAAAGTAACAAAATTACAGAGGGGATGGAAAACATTTTAGGGATGGAAACATGGAAGTGTAGGCATTTACAGGGCATCTAATCTGCAATTTCCTGGTTTAATGACCAATTTTTTTACAAACTGTGTAACATTGGTCATTTTGCCTATGTTTTAATATTAACATTTCTTCGATTCTTTCCTTTGTTGATTTCAGCGAAGTTTTTTTTATATTTTTTATTCTATATAGTATAAAGTTACAACTTGTTAACAAAAAGAAATATATAATAAAGCAAAAGTATGATTGAATTATTTAACATGCTTGGCAATGCTTTAAAATAATTTTCCAATTTTCATATTTCTTAGACCTTTAATTTTTTATTTAGTTTATTTCTCTAAAATATTATCCGTCTCTGTTGTAATACGCGTAATAGTCGACCTCGTGGCGTAGTGGTGCGCGTTTGCCTACCACGCAAGAGGTCTCAGGTTCAATTCCCGACATGGTTGACATTAAATTTTTATGTAAAAAGGTGTTTTTACACTAAAATATTTTATAGTCCCCGGACTGTCTGTCACATGAATCGTAAGACTGATCATGTTTTTTTCTTCTTAATGAAAAATAAATATTAGCGTTTTTTTAATCTACCCAAATATTTCAATTTTGGTGGCCATTTTCAACGAGTTGTAAATAACTCACTATTAGAAAATAGAAATCAAGTTGGGGTAGAGTGGGGTTCGAACCTCGGACCTCTGATCCGTGAGTCCGCAACACTAGCCACGGGACCACAGCCCGATTTAACCTTCATGTAACCGATTTAACCTTCATGTAACCAACCCGATTAACCTTCATGTAACCTTCATATAACATGATCATGCCTTTATGTAACAAAAATGATCAAGACACACTGCGATTGGTGTACCAATGCAGTGCCCTATGCACTATTAGGTGCGAAAAGAGAACGATGATGATGATATGTTAGTCTGCCTTAGCACGGATCTTCTCCTACTAGGAATTACTTTATAATGTAAATTTTAAAAATTAAAAAAAAAAAACTAAGATATATGCAATTAATTCAAACTACACTTGGAATGATAAAACTGTTTTTTGTTTAATCTTTTTTTTTTTTTTACATATTATTATTTTATCTTCTATAGAAGCAAGGAGGATCCATAAACCCTTAAAAGCGCCTATTTTTATCTCCGTCTGCAGACGTAGGGTATGATTACTACTCGTACTTTAAAAAAATCAGTCTGATATTCTTTCTTAAAAATAAAAAAAACAGTTTTATTTCGGGGTGCAGAAAGCGGGACTACGGCTCCTTGATTTATGTTAAGCATAATCACTCGAATCAAAAAACAACTAGATAATATGAACATATTACAACAGAGATGAAGAACATTTAAGAGACGGTAATATAGAAGTCTAGGCATCTACAGGGCTTATGACGTGTCATTGGCTGGTTTAAGTGGCCCCTTTACACACTGTGTAACATTCACCATTCGGCCCATATTTGAACTTCTATATTCCTTCAATTCTTTTATCAGTTGATTTTTGTGAAGTTAAAGAGCTGAAACCTTTATTTTTGCGGGTGAGATTCATCTGATTGAATTATTTCAATTAGATGAATCTCACCCGCAAAATTCCCATTATGTTTTGGGATTTTACGCCAAATATGACGATCTTTTATTTTAAAATACGCATTTCACTGAATTATTCAATGGAAATAAGCTTATGATATTTTGTTTGCGAGTAATTAATAATTCATTGTAAGTCCTTCAAAGGCTTCATTACCACGTATTTCCTGCGACCAATAAGTGCATTAATTAGCGAATAATTCTTAAAACTTCCCTAATGACAATTATGGGGTCATTAGGGAGTCGCTCAAATACAATTTCCTCTGACTTAAAAATATATATTAATTTGGACAAAACCCATGACTCATTTCGTACTAAATACTATCTATGTATTTCCGAAAAAATAATATGTGAACATTTTAAAATAAACAAATTTCAAAACTCCTTTCGTCACATTCTTAAATGATCTGGTTTTTTAATTGTAATAGATTATTTATAAAGCGTCATATGCACAGAAATCATAATTTAAGAAATGCTTACAAAATTGATCCTATGCTAAATTAAATTAAATAAGATTAAAAGTTGTTGTTAACATATCAAAAAAGAGTCTTACGCGTTTACAGAGCTTATTGGTTGGTTAAGGTGACCACTTTTATACACCATGTATTATTTGCCACTTAGCCTATGTTTGAACATCTATATTACTTAAATTCTTCCACGTATTGTTATTTTTTTTAAAGTTAAACCTTTATTGATGACAATATTTTGAGTTTGTTAAAATTTTTGTAGAGAATGACTGGATTCAACTCCCTGGGGACCTGTTAACATTAACACATTACAACAGTGATAAAGAACATTTTAGAGAAGGTAATATAGAAGTCTAGGTATCTACAGGGCTTATGACCTGTCATTGGCTGGTTTGTTTATTTATTTGACACTTTATATACATATACAATATATATACATATAAGGGCGGTCATATTGCCTTAAGGCAATTTCTTCCTGACTACCCAAACCGTTCAGTTTGAGAAAATTATAAATACATGGGTATATTGAATCTTACAACTTTATACAAAAATTAAAAGCAAAGATTAACAAAAAAATATATACATAAAAAAAAACTAACTATACTTTGAAGAGAGGAGAGTAGATGGGAAGGAAAGAAGAATGATAAAGAAACAATTTAAATATTTAGATCGTGACATTTCAATCATGACTTAAATGTAAATAAAGAAGGGACGTCTCTAACATTAGTGGGTAGGATTCCACAATCGAGCGGCTACTACTGTGAAAGAGGAGGCAAGAAAATTAGAGCTATGACAGAGTATTAAAAGGTTCTCTCGTAACTAAAACGAAGAGATAGTCCGTGTTGTGAAAGAGGTTGGATGAGCTCTCTCAGATAAACAGTCGAAGCGGGATTATTTAAAATATTGTGAAGAAGTGATAGAATGTGAATGTTTGGTTTAAGTGGCCACTTTACACACTGTGTAAAATTCACCATTCTTCCCATATTTTAACATCTATATTCCTTAAATCCTTTCATTTGTTGACGTTTGTGAAGTTAAAGAGCTGAAACCTTTATTTATGCGGGTGAGATTCATCTAATTGAATAATTTTTCCTACATACTAGGCAACGCCTAATTTTTTTTTTCAATTGCTATACTTCTTCATGGACCAGGTAGATTTATAAACTATTTCACTTAACGAGTTAAGAGTTGAGGAAATGTGGATGTTCAAACATAGGCAGAATGATGAATGTTACACAGTGTGTAAATTTAAATGGCTCAAAATTAGACAGCGGAGAGACCATCATTCCCTCTCACTTTTGTTCAATGTACTTCATAGTCCTAACGCTCCTATATACCTGCGTGAAAAATTTCAACGCTTATCAGTTCATGGTTTACCTCTTCGTTCTAATTCTCAAGGCAATCTATTAATACCCATCCACAATTCCTCTTTCTTCTCTAACTCATATAGTGTCCATGCGGCTCGACTGTGGAATCATCTCCCATCCACCATCAAAGATGTTACTACATTATCTCTGTTTAAATCACGTCTGAAGAAACATCTCCTTTCTCTTCCTTAATCTCTCCTCCTTTTTTCTTTTCCCATTGAGTAATAGTTTTTATTTAAGGTAATTTATAAACAAATACGTTTATTTATCTTTAGTTATTTAATCTGTATTTTCTATTGAATATGCTCTGCAACTTGAATTATAAAAATAAAACGATTATTTTATTGGTTGGTTGGAAGACATTGCCATTTGGCAATAAGCCCGCTAATGTACAAATAACATAATAATAATAATATTAATTATGGATAACTTATATCGCCATTTTCGTAATATAATACCTCAAGGGCGCTTTACAAAGTCATTATATAAAGATACAAATTTAATTTTAACTTTTTAATTTAAGAAAAATAATGTACTTTTTCACCACAAGTATTTATTCAAATTACATAATGTACAAAACGTTAAATAAATAAATAAAGTCGCCACTTAAACCAGCCAATGACAGGTCATAAGCCCTGTAAATGCCTACACACTGTAACATTTACCATTCGGCCTGTGTTTTGCCTGGTCGATATGAAATATTTTTTTTAAAAGGTGGTTTTTAACTTAAATTTTTCATTGTCCCTGGACTGGTACCTGAAGCGTAAGACAGATCATCTTACCTTCATGTGATAAAAAAAATACCAAGACACACTGTGATGATGTTGAACACTGACAAATGTAATTTTTAAATTAATAAATGCTAAAATGAATTATTTACCTACGCTTCTCAAACCACGGCAAATATTTTAATAATAAACTTTAACAATGTTTAAGTATGTCCAAATGCTTGCCGACTGGCTGGATTTCCTCCCTAGGGAGTTGTTCATATTTAAATTTATTGCAACAGAGAGGGAAAACATTATTGAGAAGGGAATATGGTAGTCTAGGCATTTACAGGGCTTATGACCTGTCATTGGCGGGTTTAAATGGCCACTTTACACACTGGGTAATATTCACCATTCTGCCCGTGTTTAAACATTCACATTTCAACAACTCTTCCATCTGTTGACTTTTGTGAAGTAAAGGAGCTGAAACCTTTATTATGTTGGTGAGATTCATCCCTCTCTTTTTTGTGTGAATGTTGTGAATGTTTTCCCTCTCTGTTGCAATAAATTAAAAAATAAATTTCATGATTAATTTTGTTTGTTCATATATCTGTACATTATAAAATTCAATATCTTAATTCATGCATATGGAAATAATTAAAATATTAAGTTAAAATTAAAAAAGTAAAATAACTCATAAGTATACATAATACGTTAAAAAAGTAAAATAATCTTTTAACGTAAAACTCCTTCAGACGTGAAAAATGTCAATGTCCAAAGTAATTGTTCAAACATATGGGTATCCCCTCCCCTTGACCATTATTGTTTTCCGAGCGGGGCTATAAAAGCTCCAGAAAATGGCGACCGGTAATCATTCTACGTCTGCCTTCGTGTAGCGTTGACTGTTTGCTTAGTAAAGTCCGTACTATACGCATGTACCGTTTAAACATGTCGATTCCCGACGAACCCCCGTTGCCAATGGAGCCCGAAGCCCAAGATGCGTACCTCGCAGCACTGGACCACATCCAAAGAAAGGCCGCGAGAATCCGCTTCCTAATGTTGGACATCGAGCGGACCATCCTAATCCGAAAAGAAAGAGTCATGCTGAGCAGGCAAGCCGCCATTCTTTACCCGCTGGAAGAAGTGGACGAGGAAGAAGACATCGACGTTGATGGCGCCGATGTTGAGGAGGAAATCAATGTTGAAGTTGAAGACGACGACTCTGGCAATTCTGGCGCGGAAGAAGAAAACGAGGAGGAATTTCAAGAAAACCTCGATGCCGCTGACGACACCGACGATGGAACTGACGCAGAAGACGAATTCTACGACGATGAAGATTTAGAGTTCAATGTTGATATCAACGGAGATGATATCGATGTTGGTGAAGAAGACGTTGATGTTGGAGACCACGAGGACGTCGAGCACGAGCCAGAAGACGCGGCAAACGTAATAGTCGTGTCATCCAGCGAAGAATCAGACGAGTCCGAAGACGAAAGCTCTAACGTGTCCCGCTAACCTGCCTGCCAAACCTCCAACGGTCCTTTTCAGGACTACCCGAACATAAAACGGTCCTTTTCAGGACCACCAAATTTGTTTAATCAATCGGTACAGCTTTTTGACGTTTTTTTTTTCTGCGCTTTTTGCTTTATGGCTAAACTCATGTAAACACCCTGAAGTAAAAATCGATAGTTCATCATCATTCCCTTTCCACACCTAATGGTGCATAGGGCACTGCATTGGTATACCAATCGCAGCGTATCTTGATCATATTTGTTACATAAAGGTAAGATGATCAGTCTTACGCTTTAGGTACCAGTCCAGGGACTAAGAAATATTCTAGTGTAAAACTGAACAAAAGACTGATAACTTTTATATAATATTTAATAATAATAATATTTTTTACAACTTTTCAGAAGACTGAAAACTTTTCAAAAGATGTAAAAAATATTATTATCAACAACAGAGTTTGTATAAAAATATAAATATATATATTTTGTATAATGAATGTAAAATTAATGTAATAATCCGTAATGAGTTAATAAATAAATTTTCAAATGAAAAAAACTTTTTTTTTGTCTATCGGGAATCGAACCCGAGACCTCTTCCATGGTAGGCAATTAGCCTGAAATTCGGAGAAACACATGGCATGGCTAAATGTAACAAATACATGTTTATTTTCTATTACTGTTTACTTTTTGTGCCGATGTTGACGACATTGCCAAACTTATAACGTCGCTCAATGTATTTAATTTTGTTTTAATTTTTAAAAGAAATGGCGTTTTTATGATTAACCTAAATATTTAATTTTTAGGGCCATTTTCAACGAGTTGTAAATAACTCACTTTTAGAAAATGGAAATAAAGTTGGAGTAGAGTGGGATTCGAACCACGGAACTTTGGTCCGTGAATTCGAGACTCAGGACCACAACCCACTAGAATTTCATCCGTCCACGCACTTTGTAGCTGCAAGACGTTTGATAATATTAGCTTTGATATTACGTAAATTATATCATAAACTTCACACTTAAAATAAACTTCAACTATTAAAAATAGGGTATACATTTCTTACTGTTCTGCGCTCTGTAGCTGTAGGATATTATAATAACTTATATAGCGCCATTTTTATAATAAAATATCTCAAGGGTGCTGCACAACGTGATCATTAATTGAATTATTGTAATTTTAGCTTTTTTAGTCGGTAATTTAAGAAAAACAATTTGCTTTGTTATCACATGCTACGGATTTGTTCAAATGATTTAGAGAACAAATGGGTTTTAAGTTTGTTCCGAAACATCACTTTACTCTCACAGCCTCGCACCTCTGCTGGGAGAGTATTCCATGCCGTAGGGCCTGCGACCGCAAATGCGCGTTTACCGAATTTAGAGCGCTGTTTGCGTAGAGGTATAATAACTTTTTCTCTCGAAGTAGATGTAGCTGATCTAAGCAAAAGCCTCTGTCAGCAAGTTCATCTGGAATTCATAGTTCTTTTGAATATTCCGGAGCAGAGTTGTGCAGAGATTTATACATAAGTCAGCAGAGCTTGTATTCCACCCTCTGTGGAAAACGTAGCCAGTGTAATTCTCAAAGTAGTGGAGTGATATGACTGAACTTAGAGATTCCAAAAAAAAGTCTCACTGCGGCATTCAATACAGACTGTATGCGAGACATTTTATTCATCGGTAGACCTTCGTAATTTAGAATAACGATATTTTATTTATTTATTCATTGATTCATTGATTCATTTTTTCATTTATTTATTTATTTATTTATTTATTTATTTATTTATTTATTTATTTATTTATTTATTTGTTTATTTGTTTATTTATTTATTATTTCGATAGCTTACGCCCTTTACAAAGAAAAAATAATATTGAAAAACAATTATAATAAAACAAAACACCTGAACACAGAATAATAAATATAGATACATGAAATAAAATCAACAGAAAATAAGGAAATAATAAAGAAAAATTAAAAAGAAATTACAACATAGGTATGCAGAAAATTATCAATAAATAAAGGGTTAAAATAAAATAGTATTGAAGTAACAGAGGCAATGTATCATAGCATAAACAAGAATAACACTTAGTACATTTTTATAATTTAGAAAAGAAGTGATTAAAAAGTAATGATTTTAATTGGTATAAAGATAAATTGCATAAGTCTAAGTTTCCATGTTTGTTTGCTGACGCGTGAAGCCGTGGAATAGGTGAGTATTTGGCATAGTTTGAACTATGCAAATCAACAGCAAAATAAGTATTTTGTCTCGTCCCACGCTGTCTCACAAAAAAATTCACACAATTTAAAAGTTTGGGTCTGACAAGAACATTATTTAATTACTTGAAAAGCAGCGCTAAATCTGAAACTTCCCTTCTATCACTAATACTTATTAATTTTGACTGCTTCATTAAACATTAATAGTCGTGGTTTAGAATTTATCTGTAATTTTGTTTAAAATAAATCACTTTTTAAAAAAAATAAAAATGGGGATTACAATTTAAACCATATGTATGACTAAAACTTGACGTAATTTTTTGTTTGTTTATATTCTATAATAATTGGAAAAGGGGAACTGAATCCCAACCGCCTACGCGCTCTGTAGCTGCAAGACGCCTTGGGATGTTTATTGCACGGTGCCCTTGGGGCGATTTTCGCGGAAATGGCGCTTAGAAGTTATCCGGAATAAATAATTACAACGATGTTTTGAGCATGACCAAATGCTTGCAGACTGGCTGGATTTCCTCCCAGGGGAGTGACTCATATCTAAATTTGTTGCAACAAAGAGGGAAAACATTTTCGAGGAGGGAATATGGAAGTCTAGGCATTTAAATGGCATATGACCTGTCATTGGCTGGTTTAAGTGGCCATATTCATTTCATAAATGTTTCAGTTCTTTTACTTCGCAAAAGTCAAAAGATGGAAGAGTTGAGGAAATGTGAA
This sequence comes from Micrasema longulum, assembly GCF_059751315.1. NCBI lineage: Eukaryota > Metazoa > Arthropoda > Insecta > Trichoptera > Brachycentridae > Micrasema > Micrasema longulum. The sequence continues at coordinate 599,317 of NW_028277840.1, forward strand.
TGTTCATAAATAGGCAGCCTGGGGAATGTTACACAGTGTGTAAAGTGGCCACTTCAACCATCATCATTTACATGAAAGAACCTCAAATGAAAATAAAAGAACTGAAGAAATATATTCTAAATACTTTATAGTGCCTGTTAATAAATAAGTTTGTATAATATAAATATAGTAATGTAAAATAAACCTGTCATAAAAAAAATGTGTCCCACCGAAAAGCTTGCATGCACCAATGTCCTAATTGTGTATTGTAAACTCGAGACAATATTTATTTATTTATTTATTATATATACGGCCTAAGCTTATTACAACTTTTACATGAAGAAACATAAATGCAAGAAACTTAACAAAAAGAACATAAAACTATTTAGCAAAGACAAACAAGGGCAAAACAATTATTGTATACAATATATAAAAAAAAAACGAAACTAAACTATATAAACTTTTTTGGTGTAAGTCTTTATAGATTTAAAAATTCACCAAGATAGACCGGATCTTGTCTTGAGGTAGTATTTTTTTTTTTACCCTGGCTTTAATTTTATTTTATTTTTAAGTGCCTGTATTTATTATAAGAAATTGTATTTACCATGGTTAGAATGGACTGCATAAGTCCGTCAAATAAATAAATAAAAGTCTTTGGACTTAGTGGGTGACAAATTGTTATATGTATTTTAAATTATTAAATAATGTCAAGAAAACATGTCAATAAAAAATAAATTAAATAAAATAATGTTTTTATTACGAAAGTGGTTAGTAGACAGAACGTTCCTTTATTGGTTTTTTATTTATGTAATACATTTTTTATCTCTCACTGAATACATTTTTGTTATTGTCTTTGATTAACCTTTTCTTTTATTTCTTTCTTATTGTATTAACATTTTTTTATCTTAATTTGAAAACTATTATTTGGTACTGTTAATTTTCTTATTATTTTTATTTTTTCTGTAGATATGAGTTAAAATTTTCGATTTGGTTTGCTTTATTGTTTATCTTGTTTTGATTGCATTTATAAGCACACACTATTTATATGTGTTTATATTTTTTTCCGATATTTAAAAAATATCCAAGTAAATGGCTATTCTTTAATTATAATTCTTTTCTCACTTTCCAAAAAAAATATTTCTTCAAATACTTTTTATCTCGTTTTGTTGAGTTTTTTCTTCTTAATAATATTTTTCAAAGCATCAAAAACAAAATAATATATGTTAATTATTTTATATGTATGAAGTATTATGTCTGTTGTATTCACTTAGATTATTAATTATAACTAATGTCTGAGCACCTGATGACAAACTATTATTGAATAATGTTTGATTATGTCCAAATGCTAGCAGACTGGCTGGATTTCCTCCCTAGGGAGTTGTTCATATTTAAATTTAAATCTCACCCACGTGATAAAGGTTTCAGCTCTTTTACTTCACAAAAGTCAACAGTTGGAAGATTTGAGGAAATGTGGATGTTTAAACATGGGCAGAATGGTGAATGTTACACAGTGTGTAAAGTGCCCACTTAAACCAGCCAATCACAGGTCATAAGCCTTGTAAATGCCTAGACTTCCATATCCCCTTCTCAAAAAATTTCCCTCTCTCTTGAAATAAATTTAAATATTATTGAATAGTTTATCGGGACAAAACATATTTTAATGCTTTGTTTTCTTTATAATGTATTAATATTGTAATAATGTGTATATTTTATTGAATAAAGAATCTATTAAAAAAAACAAAAAACGCTGCTGCAGAACACTGAAATTGAAACCAGCCAATGACAGGTCGTAAGCCCTGTAAATGCCTGTCTATCCATTCAAGTCTTTCCATACTCTCTCCTTAAAAATGTTTTACCTCTGTCGAAAAAAAAATATACATGCTAAATTTCGGGATAATCGCGCGTGAGAATATAAATTAATTTAGAGTAAGGGAGGTATGTATGCAGACATGGTGATACGACGTTCTATCTTCTTTGCCTACCCCTACGGAAATATAAAAGTGATTGTTGAAATTAAAAAAAATAGGACACAAAATGCCAAACGCTCTCTAAATGGAACGGAAAATCTGTTAATGCCTGTCAATAGTAGGGCTTCTCCTGTAAATTAGAAGGAACACACCTTTTGCAGTTAATATATGCCGTGTACATGATAAGCAAAGCTACAAATAATTAAATCCTTTATTAATAATATACCCCTACGGAAAAACAGCGTTATGGTTTATTTGTTTGTAATACAAATACTTAGTATTTGGGAATGTCCCGCTAATGAAATGAACTACGCATTAATTGGGAAAAAACAACCCTTTCAAATTACCCTTGGTAATTTTAATTTTCTTACGGAAATGACTAACATTTTACCTATGCTATTAAGCTGCGGGTTTTTACAAAAAGGCAATTATTTCGAAGAATACTTAATTATTGTTTTTATGACAATACGTATTTTGGAAACATACAAATATTTACACGTGCGCACGCAAAATGTTGTAATGGAAAAATACATTTTAAAATAATTATTTCAAGTCAATCATCCCAGGAATTAAATCTAAAACTCAAACATTAGACTGCGTAGGTTAGGTAACACTTATGGAACGGCTGCAGACATTCTGTCCAATTCTTTACCATCTTATAAGTCCACAATATCAAGTTTATTTGTAGCTGCTCGTCAAATATTGACAATTCAATTCCATAAATTAAAAAAAAATACTTACTTGTTTATTTTTATTTATCTACTTGTTTTTTTATTTTTTACTATTATTTCAAATTGCATTGCAGTATTGGCAAATACGCATTTCATAGACACATATTTTTATTTCTTATTTTTTCGTGATAATATATGCTTGCTTGTTTTTTAATTTAACATAAAAATGTCTTTCTTACTTACCGTAACACTTTATTTATTGTTTGCTTTACAGAATTTATGTCATAAGCTTATATCTTTGCATTTTTTGTTTATATGCTTACTGTTTTTTCTTGCATACCTTTGTTATTATTGTTTTTTTCTTTTTACTTTGTAAAACTTTTTATCATATCCTTATTAACTAATTTCACAATTTTTTTCTGTATGTTCTGTGTTTATTATTTAGTATGTTAGCATGTATTTCATTTTTATTTTTTGTAAATACCTTTTGGGCGTTAATGAAAAAAAAAAAAATAATAATAATAGGCAAATATTTAACACCGTTTTTTTTAATACTTTGAGATTGGACTGGATTCAACCCTTATAGGAGATAATAATATTTATATTCTACAACGGATATGAACATATTTAAGTAGTTATTATATAAATATTTAATAGATTAATCTGGACGAATAATAATAAGTCCTTGTCTACAAAAAATTGGACTAACTCAAAATATTGTAATAAAACCATCTGGTCCAAGAAGAAGTTTAAGCCGCAACGTTTAAAGTATGTCAAAATGTTTGTAGTGGATTTCCTTCCTTTACATTTTTTAAATTAAAATTTGTTGCAAGACAGGGAAAATATAAAGGTCTAGGCATTTACAGGGCTTATGACCCGACAAAAACTAGCCAATGATAGATCATAAGCCCTGTAAATGCCTAGACTTCCATATCCCTTCTCAAAAATATTTTCCGTCTATGTCGCAACAAATTTAGATCTAAATAACTCCGTAGGGAGGAAATCTAGACTGTCTACAAACATTTGGACATACTTGAAACTTTGTTAAATTAACTAACTGGTAAAAGAAGGTGGTGTAGTAGTCAGAGCGTTTGCTTACCATGCAGGAGGTCTCGGGTTCGATTCCCGACATGGTTGACAAGATATATTAATTTTAAAAAGTGTTTAAACACTATATTATTTTACAGTCCCTAGACTGGCACCTGAAGCGTAAAACTGATCGCCTTACCTTCATGTAACAAAAAACATCACGATACGCTTCGATTGGTGTACCAATGCAGTGCCCTATGCACCATTAGATGCGGAAAGGGAATGATGATAAAGAAATCCAGTTCTTGTCTACATAAATTTGAACAAATTCAGAATATCGTGATAAAACCAACTAATCTAACATGAAGTTTAAACAACAATGTTGTAAGTATGTCCAAATAATTGTAGATGGGCTGGATTTCCTGCCTTAAGAGTTATTTTAATGAATATTTGTAGCAATAGAGAGTGAAAATATTTTTGAGAAAGGATAATGGAAGTCTCGGCATTTGCAACTCTTTATTTCCACAAACATCAACAGATGAAACAATTGCAGGAATGTAAATGTTCAAATACCGGCAGAATGGCGAATGTTACACAGTGTGTAAAGTGGCCTCTTAAACCAGCCATTGATGCCTAGACTTCCATATTCCTTTCTCTAAGATGTTCTTCATCTCTGTTGTAATATGTTAAGATTTTTTTTTTCAAGAAAAAAAAATATTTGCGTTTTTTTTATTTACCCAAATGTTTCGATTTTGGGGCGATTTTCCACAAGTTGTAAATAACTCACTATTATAAAATGGGAATCAAGTTGGGGTTAAGTGAGGCTCGAACCTCGGACCTCTGATCCGTGAGTCCGCAACACTAGCCACGGAACCATAACCCGATTCATTATAAAACGCACAATAAAATAACAAAAACATAACATAAACTATACGTTTGTGGAGCAGATAATTCAATATCAAATAATAGAATATTAATAAACAGTAATAATTATTGGTTCAATATTCCATATCTAAAACTATTATCCATCTTATAATTTTAATATAAGTATGTCAATTATTTGGAAATATATTTTAAAATATTTTTCTAAGCTTTTTTGCGGGGCGCCCAACACCCCCTCCACGCGCCTACTACAAATGACGTCATTGTGCCTATAAAAGCGCTGCACAATTGTGCTTTCCTATCATTCCGCGCCCGTCCCTCACGGTGTGTTGACTGCCTTCCTAAACCCCATACGTACTACGAAGCCAAGATGTGGATTCCCGCTAACGTTACGATATCCATGGACCCCCAAGCTGTTGACGCCTATCTAGCAGCTTTCGAAGACCTTCAAAGAAGAGCCGTTCAGCTTGAGGCCGTCATCAGTAATATAGAACGCAACGTGGAGCTCCGGCGTAGCGGGCATGAAGCTATTCCCCATCCTGAGGATCAGGATGAACTCGATGAAGAGGACGAGGAAGATCTCGATGAATCAGATGAAGATCTAGACCATTCTGGAGGAGAGCCATACGACCCTGAAAGAACCTTCACATCTTCTGAAGAATCAGACCAGTCCGACGACGAGGGCCTCAATGTTTCCCGCTAACCTGACCGATAGAACCTTAAACAACGGTCTTTTTAAAGACCACCAACTTAAAACGGCCCTTTTAAGGGCCACCAATTTTACTATAGTCGATTGATCATGCGAGCTGTTATACAATTATTTTATATTATGATAGTAGGTAACTTTAAAAGCGCCTGTTTTGTAAAATAACCTTAAGGCAATTCAATTTTTAAATTGTGTGTTTTTCCAAGTCTGGAATAACTTACTAAATATATTTTTTGTTTAGAGCAGATTTTTACGATTCAGTTGAAATAATTATTAATATATTCAAAACTAGTTTTCATTTATAATTTTCGAAGGTGAGGTAAGGTGAGCTCAAACAAAACGTCATTTTGACGTCACGCGTTATGGCGGCCTCCGTGGTGTAGTGGTCAAGACGCTTGATTCACACACGGAAGGTTCCGGGTTCGATTCCCGGTGAGAACACAAAAATTAAAAATGTGATTTTTCTCAAGCCTGGTTGCTCTGTGATGTAATTCGCCACTGTAATTAGGCCTCCTGGCCTGTTGTGGCGCACAAAAAAAAAAAGTAAAATGACCGTCGACAGCGCTAATTAACATTGGTACAAGTTTGGCACCGAAACGTCATACGTGCCATTTGCCCTACAGGACGCTAAACGTCTTGTTTTTGGATAATTAAAAATATGCCTATTTTAAACCGTTAATAAATTATACAATCTTGTTTAATTTTTTTATACAAAATAATGTTCCCTCACTCTAAAGTAAGTATAATGAAACATGCCTTAAATTAGTTTTTTTAATATTGTTAACATAATAATATTAATACGTTAACCCGTAATGGCAGTGAGGATAGAACGCCACATCACTCTATCTTTGCATGCATATCTCGCTTCTTCCACATTCATACATCTTCTCATGCACGCGCGCCGATAAATCCGACTTTTAATATGTCCATCTGCAATAATTTGTTGGATTTGGTCACGCCATGCCTTTTTCGGTCTTCCTTTATTTCTGCATCCATCAACATTCAAATTGTAAATATTTTTAGCCGTTCTTTCGCTGTACGTCGCTTCACTTGTCCAAACCAACGCTTTCTTCATTTTGTCGATAATGCTTATCTCAGTCTCACATAATGTACGGATCTTAACGTCTGTGCATCTATCGTACATAGTTTTACCACACATTCGCCTGAGAGATCGCATTTTGACAGCATTCAGCCTACTTTCATCCAAGTCCATACTTCGCTCCCAAACATCAAGGTCGGGACCAGGACTCCATTGTGAATTGCTAATTTTGCCTCTTGCGACAAACATTTACTTAATTTCTGTATACCCATATTATTTATTTTGTAAAACGCACAATAAAAGAACGAAAACATAACATAAACTATACGTTTGTGGAGCAGGTGATTCAATATTGGTTACCCAAATAATAAAATATATAAAATATATATGGGCAGAATGGTGAATGTTACACAGTGTGTAAAGTGGGCCTTAAACCAGCCATTGACAAGTCAAAAGTCCTGTAGATGCCTAGACTTCTATATTACCTTATCTTAAATATTCTTCATCTCTGTTGTAATATGTTAATATAAACAGCTCCTCAGGGAGTTGAATCCAGTCCTTGTCTACAAAATTTGGACAAACTCAAAATATTGTTTTTCTACTGACCTTTCTTGGTGGAACTGCATTTTAATTATAATAATTAAAATACGTTTATAGTTTTATCCCACTTTTATTTTTATTTTTTTACCAGTGACCGGGTTTCGTCGTGACCGACATCGTCAAACTGATAAAAATTTATAAATAAAATTGGATTAAAACTATAGACGTATTTTTATTTTTATAATAAAATATTTAAAAAATATTAGCTTTTTATTTTAACTTAAATATGTCAATTATTTGAAAATGTATTTAAAAATATCTCTCTACGCTTTTTAAACTGCGGGGACGCCCAACACCCCCTCCACACGCCTACGACAAATGACGTCATCGTGCCTATATAAACAGCGCCCAGTTGTGTTTTTCCATCATTCGTCGCCCGTCCTTCACTAAGTGTTGACTGTCGTCCGAAACCCAATACATACTACGAAGCCAAGATGTGGATTCCTGCTGACGTTACGATACCCATGGACCCTCAAGCTGTCGACGCCTATCTAGCAGCCCTCGAAGACCTTCAAAGAAGAGCCGTTCAAGTCGATGCCGTAATCAGTTATATAGAACGCAACGTGGACCTCCGGCGTGCAAGGCTTCTGCGGAACGAGCATGAAGCCATGCCCCACCCCGAAGAAAATGAAGATGACGACGAAGAGATTGATGAATCGGATGAAGAAGATCTAGACCATTCTGGAGGAGAGCCTTACGACCCTGAAAGAACCTTCACAGCTTCCGAAGGATCAGACTTGTCCGACAATGAAAGCCTCGATGTTTCCCGCTAACCTGACTGATTGTACCTTAAATAACGGTCTTTTTAAAGACCACCAACTTAAAACGGTCCTTTTAAGGGCCACCAATTTTACAATAGTCGATTGATCGAGCGAGCTGATTTACAATTATTTTATTTAATGATTGTAGAGATTCATCTAATTGAATTATTTCATCTACATAATACATATTTCACCTCTAGAAAAGAAATTGGCTTAGACCATATATTATATTTAAAATAAAGAAACAACACGTTTTTGCCACAATGTATTTAATTGTTTATTCTTTCAAACACAATAAAAACAAACTCAATTTAAAACATATTCGTTTATTTAATATAATTAAAAGTTACATTACATTTACATCAAATATACATTTTATAATATCACATACTACGCATACCGATAAAAAATATATGAAATGAATTAAGAATAATTAATTGTATTTTTAAAATCAATATGGATATTGTGGAAAAATGTTTTCATAACCCTTTTTTAAAAAAAATATGTTACTAGAAAAACGCGACATGTGTGAAAAAATTATCAAGATACGCTGCGATTGGTGTACCAATGCAGTGCCATATACACCATTAGGTGCGAAAAGGGAATGATTGTGATGAATATGGAGGTCTATCATTTACAGGGCTTATGACCTGTCGTTCGCTGGTTAAAGCCACTTTACGCGCCGTGCAACATTCACCATTTTGCCCATATGTGAGCATCCATGTTTCGTCAATTCTTCCATCTGTTGATTGTAAAGTTAAAGAGCTGAAATCTTTATTGTTGTAAAGAGATTCATCTGATCAAATTATAGCCACTAGGCTATAGCAACTCGATCTAATTATTTTACTTACTAATGTAAAATAATTAGATCAGATGAATTTCTTCACAAAGACAAAGGTTTCAGCTCTTTTACTTCATTTAAATCAACAGATGGAAGAATTGAAGAAATATGGATGTTTAAATATGAGCAAAATGGTGAATGTAACACAGTGTGGCCACTTAAACCAGCCAATGACAGGTAATTAGCCCCGTAAATGCCAAGACTTCCATGTTCCCTTCTCTAAATGTTTTTCATCGTATTTTTTAAATCTTAATGACTCCCCAGGGCTAATCCAGTATTTTGTCAACAAACAATTTTGTGTGAAGAAAAGTTGGACCGCATTTCCTCTTGATGTTTTTTAAACGTTTTCTGTGTTGAAAATCTTGTCGAAGATGACCTTTTACAGGGATCTTGCTAAGCGATCATTTCTCTGCCGTTCTGCATACAGATCTTGCAGCATCTCAAGCGCCCGCACTTCGATTCCTCCTCTGTCATTTGCATCGGGTATTTCGTCATCAGTGTCCTCATCGTCCGCGTTGTCAGCCGGTGGGTCGGGGTAAATCGGCAGCATCTGGTCAACGTTGTCGTACATTTCTTGGAGCGCCCTGGGAAGAGGCATCTCGGGTGGCTCCGGTACAATCACCTCGTTTTCGTCAATGGGAACTTCCATCTCCACCGGTTCGTTGCCGTCGACGGCCTTGTTCAGATCGAGATGGATGACCCAAACCTTGCGGGTGAGAACCTTCTTGGGTTCCATAACTCTTCTGAAAAAAAAAATGAAAATAATTATTTCATATTGTCTTCAATAGAAGGTTGCAAAACTCTTACCCCTTGAAACTAAATGCAATCTGGTACAAGCATTACTACTACCCATTCTAGATTACGCTGATGTTTCCATGACTGATTTAAGCTGTGAGCAACTCGATAAACTTGAACGACTTCAAAATATATGCATAAGGTATATTTTTGGTATTAGGAAATATCAGGGTATTAAGGATCAAACTTAGAAATCCCCACCAAAAACGGAAAATTAGTTATTGATGCCAAAATAAACTTTACATAAAAACCTACCTACCTAAATAATAGCGTAATTTAAAACCGACTCTTAATCTTGCAAAAACCGATTTCAATTATCAGAAGAATAATTACAAATCTCACAATTCTTTTCAGTAACTCCTTCAATGGAGATTTCTAAGTCTGCTTCTAATACAATAATTATCGTAGGCAACTGAAATGGCTCATAATTAGACAGAGGAGAGACTATCACACCCTCTCACTTTTGTTATAGTAAATAAATTTCTTAATGTATTTATTATTCAGATTTAGTATACCCACGCACAGACCGTGTCATGCCTATACTGCCTATGTGTGATTTTTGTTTTTCTTAATAAATAAAGTGAAATATATTGTGTGATAAAAAATGTAACAAATGTAAACAAAAAAATTGTAAATAAATAAATAAAAAAACAAATTCATGAAGTTTCGCATATATTCATTAAATTGTGTATCTTTTATGTATGCATGTGTATGCGCATGGATATATGTATGTGTGTCTGTGTATGAATGTGTGTCTATGTATATAAATGTGTATGTTTATGTATTCAATTTTAACTTTTTAATTTTAATTCTTAATTTTAACTTGTTATTAAAACTTTTAACTTCATTTAAATTTAAACTTTTCATTTTAATTTTAACTTTTACTTTTAATTTTAAACATTTGATTTCAACTCTTAATTTATACTTACTTACATCTACGACCTGCATCTAATAATTTATTGTTGGTTGTGATTTTTTACAATTAAATTTAAATGTTCATGGAAGCAGAGAAAGAGGGAGGAAAGTAGAGTAGCTATACAATGTCTTCTCCTTTTTATGAACTTTTTATGTAATATTTTTATTTTTCCTTTTTTAGAATTAAATTATTTTTCCCCTCTCCTCCTGCATTCATTAGTGTGAAATCTGTAATTGGCCTTACTTTTTTTAATTGTTCTTTTGTACCTTGTTTTTATATAAAGACTGTATAATTTCATTAATAAATAAATAAATAAATATATATACACATATGTATCAATATGTGTAAAACTAGTAAGGTTATATTTTATTTATCTGTTCCATATATTAATTATTATTATTATTATTTTGTATGTATTGGCGGCCTCCGTAGCGTAGTGGTCAAGACGCTTGACTCACGCATGTAAGGTTCCGGGTTCGATTCCCGGTGAGAACACAAAAAAAAGTGTTTTTTTCAAGCTCGGGTGTTCTGTTATGTAATTCACCACTGTAATTGGGCTTCCTGGCCTGTTGTGGTGCAAAAATAAATAAAATAAAACAAATAATATGTTATTGCCTAGTTTGGAACGGGGTATGTACCCTTGTTAGCTGGGCAAAGTGTACAAAAATGTACTAAAAAAAACAATTTATAATGAAAATAAAATTTAAAAAAATAGTATACATATATTTTGATAATAATAGTGTATATTAATATAGGGTATCTTGGACCCATACTGTTTTTATTTGCATTTTAATGCAAAAAAAAAATTTAACTGGACTTCAGATTTTTATTTCAACTTAAAAAAGCATTATCACAATGAAAGTGGGCTTCGGTATTTTATAATATTATAGTCTCAATTTTGAAAATGTCTAGAGACTCGCGAAATTTTGGGTCCTAAGTTTCGTATGGAAGTCCTGACTGAATAGACCAATATAGGTCCTGTCGGATATACAGATCTGGTGGCTTCTAAAAAGAATTTCAAGGCTTTTAAAAAGTTTTGTAATCATTTCGGCGAATTGATCATGTCCAATCAATTTAATCCCAGTCAGTGAAGAATTCACTTCCCTCTTTTCTCAATTCAATGAAGTACATATTATGTACGTCTGGATTATTTTATTTCTGCACAAAGATGCTAAGGCTACCAGATTTCAGAGAGCTCCTTCGGGCAGCTTTTCTCGTTTGACAACGAGCAAATTTTCCGTGTATGTGGGCACCGCCAAGGAGACTTATGTCCTCAGATGCGGTGTGCGGTATGTGGTGGGCTAGCTGTGAATGGACCTCGAAAGAAAAACTGATTAGGCTAACCGATGTCACAATAATCAAATAATTTAATAAGTTTACCTAATTTATTTGTTGTCACAGCGAAGAAAACGCGGCACTTTCAATGATTTATGTGTTGATTTTTCACTGTTTGAACTATGTTTGATAATTCATGAAACTTTTTGGTACTTCAAAAATTACAAAAAATACAGCGATGTTATGTTATTTGACAAAGGAAACAACTACCCCTAAGCGCGCGTGAAGATATACTGAAAATCCAAAATCACGTTTCGTTGGGGCGAAGGATAACGGAGCAACCGACCACTTCATTGTTTCTCAAATTAGGGGTCGCAAGTGTTTTAGAAGCCAGTTAAAAATAGGGGAAAATGCCCATATATCGGGTACCTTATTTTAAGAGTCTTGAAACGAAGAGAATTATCGAATATTGTAAGAATTATGTGCGAATGTAGAACTTACTGTACTCCGTGTTTATTTATTTATTATACAGGACTATTGGTACGACGTATTCCCGGCAGGACGAGGCAGAGGTACACAAATGCAAGAAATTTGAGTACTTCAATGTTTGGCCGAATTTTAATAGTTTTTAAGATTTTTTAAAATATTTTTTTTTTGCACAACAACAGGCCAGGAGGCCCAATATCAGTTGTGAATTACGTAGTTGGCGTTCTCACCGGGAATCGAACCCGGAACCTTCCGTTTGTGAGTCAAGCGTCTTGACCACTACACCACGGAGGCCGCCTATTTGGAATTTAGTAATTTTTGGAATTTAGTAATTTATGAAAAATACCATTTTTTGGGCGTTATAGTCCTTAAAATATAGCTTGATTAGAATGACAGCTGTCAAACTAATTTCATAAGTGATGGGAAATTACTGATCACTGATCAAATCGATTTTATCAGTTATTTCACGCAATCATGAAACTCTGTTTCCAAAAATTGATATAAAAAACGAAAAAACAAGCCTATTTATTATATTAGTGTTTTACATAATTGTCCACCAAAAAATGAGACATTTATATTTTTTTCATGAACAACATCAAACGAATAATTTTTTTAGATCAATTTACATTGTTCAATTTGTCCTATCTCTATCGTTTGAGCAAAATAATGTAACCTTGTAAGAACGTCATTAATAATAAGGTTTATTTTAACATATTACAACAGTCTCGAAGATGTCGCGAAAGCGATGAAACCGGTCACTGGATATTCCAAATTTGTGGATAGTATCACTCGTGTTTTATTTATATAATAAATTACAATGAACTTCCATCAAGAATTTTCACTTACAAACTTAAATGTTTTATTACAACAGAGATGAAGAACATTTAAGAGAAGGTAATATAGAAGTCGAGGCATCTACAGGTCTTATGACCTGTCATTGGCTGGTTTAAGTGGCCACTTTACACACTGTGTAACATTCACCATTCTGCCCATATTTGAACATCTTTATTCCTTCAATTCTTTCATCTGTTGATGTTTTATTATCTTCTCTTAAATGTTCTTCATCTCTGTTGTAATATGTTAATGTTAACAGCTCCTCAGGGAGTTGAATCCAATCCATGTCTACAAAAATTTGGACAAACTCAAAACATTGTTGAGGTTTATTTTAGTTTTAAAGCTGATTTTATGTATTAATGTAGATTTTTTTTCAAGCATTGTAATAAAAAAATAAATTAACACGCCACATACAAATGATTTTTCGTGTGTCAATATAAATAACTCCTTTGGCGTTACTACAAAGTTATGTCGTCACTTTTTCTGACAACTGTCGTGTTACATTTTAAGAACTATAGTGACGAAATAAAAAAAAATGGCTTATTGAATGACATTGAAATATTTTTTTCTTTATAGGTACTCTAGTAACAAAGATTAACAAGCAATACAATGTCTTAAAACATTTATAATTTATCAACAATATTTTGAGTTTGTCCAAATTTTTGTAGACAAGGACTGGATTCAACTCCCTGGGGAGCTGTTTATATTAACATATTACAACAGAGACGAAGAACATTTAAGAGAAGGTAATATGTTGATAAATTACCTGGTCCATGAAGAAGTATAGAAATTGAAAAAATAATATTTTCAGGCGTTGCCTAGTATGTAGGTGAAATAATTCAATTAGATGAATCTCACCCGCATAAATAAAGGTTTCAGTTCTTTAACTTCACAAACATCAACAGATGAATGAATTGAAGGAATACAGATGTTCAAACATAGGCAGAATGGTGGATGTTACACAGTGTGTAAAGTGGCCACTTAAACCAGCCATTGACAGGTCATAAGCCCTGTAGATGCCTAGACTTCTATATTACCTTTTCTTAAATGTTCTTCATCTCTGTTGTAATATGTTAATTTATAATTTAATTACTATGACTAATAATGTGTTTTATTTTGTTAATACTTTTTAAGTGACGTTCCGAAAAATTCATACAGTTTTAAAAATCACTACTACATTAAACGTACTAATTACTCATACAACATCCTCGTTTTATAAGTTTTCTAAAAAGATGCAAAAACCTTTATTTTTATTAGAACAACAGATTCAAAAATAATTTAACTATTGGTCTCTGGTTGAAACTCCAAATCTGGCTAGCAATCGCTTGTGTGTTCAAGAAATAAGACTTTTCGTAAGAATTTTTTTTTGTTTTTTTGCCTAACAAGAAGCTTATTACTTGAGCCAACTTATTTTAAATGTTCGCCTGTTGGTTTAATCTTTTTTTTTACATCAACACACTTCTTTTTTTCTTAAAAATGCCAGCCTCATATAAATACATGAAAATAAATGTAATTTCCTAGGGGTTTTATAAAACCGTTTTCTTATAATTAAAATTTTATGCGACTTTTTAAGTTAAAGTTAACACTTGTAATTAACAGCCACAATTTAAAAAAAAAAACATTTTTTGTTCTTTAATTTTTTTCTTCAGAAACGGAATGAGTTCATTATAAAATTTTAGTTATTGTAATATAAATTGTGGGATTTTCTAAAACGCATTATTCAAATGCATCAAGGGTATTTCGCATTATATTTAATGTCAAAAATTCCTAGAAAATTTAAATCATCCATTATGAATGATATTTTATATATTAGAAAACCAACCTGTTCAGAGAGTTGATACCGTACGCGATCTGGGTGTTATTCTTGTTAGCAAACTTACATTTGAGAATCACTTCGATGACATACTGACCCGTGCACATAGAAACCTTGGTTTTGTACTTCGTACATGTCAGGTATTTAAAGATATCGCGTGTATTAAAATGGTCTACTTTGCTCATGTTCGCAGTTTGCTCGAGTACGCCTCTTCTGTTTGGTCTCCACAATATGTCACACATAAAGAAAAGTTTGAGAAAATTCAATGGACATTTCTTAGACATCTTAACTGGAGATGCAGGTATACCGATCTCAATTATATGTCTTCCTGCAAAAAACACCACTTGCCTACTTTAGAAGATCGCCGTCTACTGTTGGACATGGGGGTGCTTCATGACATACTCAGTGGACGCCTCGATAGTCCGGCTCTTTTGTCGGAGTTATCATTAAATGTCCCCGACTACCGCACCCGTCACACGTCGAGCTCTCTATTTTATCTGCCAGCAGTTCATACGAACTATGCCCAGAACTCTCTACTTATACGTTTTGTTAGTGAATATAATTTGAACTTTCCCCTTATTGATCCAAAACATACTTTTTTGTCTTATACTTAGTTTCAATAATAAAGTCTTATTTTATCTTATCTTATTTTATTTTATTTTATTATATTTTATCTCTAATTCTTAATATTTTAAATATATTTGTATTTTCGACACTTGACACTTGTGCAATATTTACACACATGTCCACCCTCATTCCAATATAACACCCACTCACCCACCCTCTCACTCACATACACTCACACAAACACACTAGTATGTATTGTACGTGTATTTAATGTATTTCTGTGGATATCTGTCATTGGTTTTATTCTCTGTATATTTTATTTGTTGTATTTTTGTTACATGTATTACTGTTGATATCCCCAATAAATTAAATTAAATTAAAAAACATTAGGCGTGTGGTTCAGATATTAGTAATTAGATTCGTTAGGAAGATATTATAATATTTGAATAAAAATAGCTTAACAGTTATGCATTTATTATGACTAACAAATATACCAATATTTCTCCCAGAATTATGTGTAATTAGGGGTAAGAGTTAAACCAATTGAACGACCAATTCACGGAATCACATTAGGAATTTTTTCTAGTTTAAAATGCGCATTAATATGAATTAAACGACAGTTATTATGGGTTTTTCAATAAAATTTGATTAAATAAAACAATAAATGATTGTATCAAAGTTTTTTTAAAATTTAATGAATAAAAGACAGACTAAAAATTATATTAGTTGCAAAAAGAGAGAAAACATCTAGAGAAGGAAACATGGAAGTCTAGGCACAGATTGAAGAAGAACATTTAAGAGAAGGTAATATAGAAGTCTAGGCATCAACAGGGCTTATGACCTGTCAATGGCTGGTTTAAGTGGCCACTTTACACACTGTGTAACATTCACCATTCTGCCTATATTTGAACATCTATATTCATTCAATTCTTTCATCTGTTGATGTTTGTGAAGTTAAAGAGCTGAAACTTTTATTTATGCGGGTGAGATTCATCTAATTGAATTATTTCACCTACATACTAGGCAACGCCTGAAAATATTATTTTATTAATTTCTATACTTCTTCATGGACCAGGTAATTTATCAACAATATTTTGAGTTTGTCCAAATTTTTGTAGAGAAGGACTGGATTCAACTCACCGGAGAGCTGTTAACATTAACATATTACAACATAAAAATAAATCGCATAAATCACATTGAATCAGTCCAACATTGCTTGCTTCGGTTAAATATTTCTAGTCTACAAAAACGTAGAACTAATATTGACTCCATATATATGTTCGGCATACTAAATGGTATAATCGATGTTCCATCATTACTGGGGCAAGTAAAATTCAATATTCCGACTCGTGGATTGAGAAACAATGAAGTACTGTTCATCGATCAGCATAGAACAAACTATGGCCTAAATTCTCCAATGACCCGTCTTTGTCGTATTGTTAACTCAAGACAAGATCTGGACTTTTTTGGTTTAAGTTTACAACGATTTAAACGAGCACTAAATAAATAGTCCAGATCTTGTCTCGATGTCCCTTATGTTTGTCAATGCTTCTTTCTTTTTTTAAAATGTTTTAAACTATTCTTTTATTGTAATATTTAAACCTTATAAATTGTATACATGGACAATGTCCGTTAATAAATAAATAAATAAACTCTTTAATGTTCTTCATCTCTGTTGTCATTTGTTAATGTTAACAGCTCCCCGGTGAGTTGAATCCAGTTCTTGTGTACAAAAATTTGGACAAACTCAACATATTGTTGACATAGGTTAAATATGTCAGTTTATTTACAATTATTACAAGATGATTAGTCCATTTAGGTTGACAAAATTCAAACCTTTGTTTCCATGAATTGATTGAAATGATAATGATTTTGAATACCTTTATTGAGTTTTAAGTAATATGCTATGATTTTTTTTAATTACACTTTCTCATACAAACTGGAATTTTACATATTTTCTAAAGGCGGTAATGTTCATAACTCCTTTTACTAAAGAATTGCCTTCATTGTTTTTAAAAATTATCGGTAATTAAGGTTACCTTAGTTTTAAAAGGACACCTTAATATTATAATTGCATTTTAATGACTTTATTTTCCGAAACACTATTTTCTCTTCGTCACTAAATTTAACCCTTTTACTACGGGTGTACTACGTACAAACAAAACAAATATACGTTTCCCCGTAAGGGTAGGCAGAGAAGATAGAACGCCATTTCACTATATTTGCATAAAGATTTTTAATTTATTTAACTTTTTGTACATAATGTTATTTGTACATTGGCGGGCTTATTGCCAAATGGCAATTTCTTCCAACCAACCAATAAAATAAAAGTTTTATTTTTATAATTCAAGTTACAGAACATATTCAATAGAAAAAAAAAAAAGATTAAAAAGTTAAAATTATAAAAAAATAGAAATAAATGTATTTGTTTGTAAATTACCTCAAATCAAAACTATTACTCAATGGGAAAAAGGAAAAAGCGGAAAGAGGAAAAAGGAAAGGAGGAGAGATTAAGGAAGAGAAAGGAGATGTTTCTTCAGACGTGATTTAAACAGAGATAATGTAGTAACATCTTTGATGGTGGATGGGAGATGATTCCACAGTCGAGCCGCATGGACACTATATGAGTTAGAGAAGAAAGAGGAATTGTGTATGGGTATTAAGAGAGTGCCTTGAGAATAAGAACGAAGAGGTAAACCATGAACTGATAAGCGTTGAAATTTTTCACACAGGTATATAGGAGCGTTAGGACTATGAAGTACATTGAACAGAAGTGAGAGGGAGTGACAGTCTCTCCGCTGTCTAATTTTGAGCCATTTCAGTTGCCTACAATAATCAGAAATGTGGTCAGATCTCGCATCTCTACATTCATACATCTTCGCTTGCACGCGCGCCGATTATTCCGACTTTTGACTTGTACGTCTTTAAGTATTTGTTAGATTTACTACGGTCATGCTAATCTTTCTCGGTCTTTCTCTATTTCTGCGTCCATCAACATTCAATTGTAAATATTTTTAGCCGTTCTTTCGCTGTCCATTCGCTCCACTTTTCCAAACAAGCGCAGAGAATTATCCAAATATCCACGAAATTCAAGATTCATTAATCAAATACCTCATCATCATTTCCCTACCCGCACCTATTGGTGCATAGGGCACTGCACTCACACTCCAATAGAAGCGTATCTAAATATTTTAACACAGTTTTCAGGCGTTGCCTAGTATGTGAAATAATGGTGATCAGATGAATGTCTTCACAATAATAAATGTTTCAGCTCTTTTACTTCGCTAAAGTCGACAGATGGAAGAGTTGAGGAAATGTGGATGTTCAAACATGGGTGAAATAGTGAATGTTACACAGTGTGTAAAGTGGCCACTTAAACCCGCCAATGAGAGGTCATAAGCCCTGTAAATGCCTAGACTTCCATATTTCCTTCTCAAAAATGTTTCCCCTGTCTGTTGAAATAAATTTAAATACGACATAATCTTGCTCATGTCATCACTGCTTACGTATAAAATATTAACTGATTATTTTTTAATTTATTTCAACAGAGAGGGAAAACGTTTTTGAGAAGGAAATATGGAAGTCTAGGCATTTACAGGGCTTATGACTTGTCATTGGCTGGTTTAAGTGGCCACTTTACACACTGTGTAACATTCACCATTCTGCCCATATTTGAACATCCATATTCCTTCAAGTCTTTCATCTGTTGATGTTTGTGAAGTTAAAGAATTGAAGGAATATTGATGTTCAAATATGGGCAGAATGGTGAATGTTGCACAGTGTGTAAAGTGGCCACTTAAACCAGCCATTGACAGGTCATAAGCCCTGTAGATGCCTAGACTTCCATATTACATTCTCTTAAATGTTCTTCATCTCTGTTGTAATATGTTAATATAAACAGCTCCCCAGTGAGTTGAATCCCGTCCTTGTCTACAAAAATTTGGACAAACTCAAAATATTGTTGATACATGTTTATGCAACGTAATTTGTATTTGTATGAATAAAAATTATGAATAAATTAATAAATAAAATATTTTTTAGGGTGTGAAAGGGTTGTTCGGGATTTTCTCAAAATAAATACCCTTAATTCTTGTTATTTCCGAATGTAATTATCAAATTCTGAAAATTTCAAATGACTAATTTGCGACCCTTAGGCCCATTTAATACTAACATATTACAACAGAGATGAAGAACATTTAAGACAAGGTAATATAGAAGTCTAGACATCTTTTTTTTTTTATTATTAAGTTTTATTCATTTTAACAAATAAGTAACATACAAAATTGTATTTTTGTTCCCGCAAAGCCGAAGCTTGTCTGCGGGTTACATTACATTTTTTTATTAAATTTATAAGTAAGTACATAGTTCAATAATAATTAAAGAATAAAATATATTTATACACTTAAGTTTCACTTGCGGTTTAATAATTTTTTGACTATTTTTTTTAATGAAATTTGGGCTTATGACCTGTCAATGGCTGGTTTAAGTGGCCACTTTACACACTGTGTAATATTCACCATTCTGCCTATATTTGAACATCTATAGCCCTTCAATTCTTTCATCTGTTGATGTTTGTGAAGTTAAAGAACCATTTAATACGCTTATGAAAATCCACACGGCACGATAAAAATAATAAATGATAGAATTAAATTTTGATTTATTTTAGAGTATGTGTCCGGGCGGATGAAGAGTACAGTTCTGTTTATGAAAAAGGAGCTGAATTCTGGCCTAGTGTTTTCGACTCGATGGCTACTTCCGGGTAAAAATCCCAAAGTAGGAAATCGATTAGAGATACATAAGTCCACCTCGTAGGGTAGTGGTTGGCGCGTTCGCCTACCACGTTTAAAGTTTTGTGTTCAATTCCCAGCAGACGTAAAATATTGGCCTTAAAGGTTATTTTTCACAGGTATATTCAATTGTTTCTGGCTGACGCCTGAAGCGTAAGCCTGATCGCCTTACCAGTATTGCAGTAGCAATGCACTGCCCTATGTACTATTGGATGCGATGAGGATGGTGCATAGGGCAATTGATATAGTAAATGCAGAGTAGTTATCCCGATCATTATAGGACGGTAAGTTTATCTGTCTTACGCTTTAGATTGAAGATGATTAATGTTACTGCAGTGTAAAACCACGTTAATAAACTAATTCATTCCAAAAATATTTTGAGTATGTCCAAATGTTTGTAGACAAGGCAGGATTTTACTGCCGAGGGAATTATCAATATTGAAATTTATTGTAGCAGAGGGAAAACATTTTAAGGAACGGAATATGGAAGTCTAGGCATTTACAAGGCTTATGACCTGTCATTGGCTGGATAAGTGGTCACTTTACACTGAAACTTGAAGTATCCACAAATATTCGATTTTAAATATTTCATTTTTGCATATTATGTATAGACTACATAGCAGCGGCGAATCGTCAAAACAAGCGATTATGCACAGTTTACCATTATATTTGTCTTCCGAAAATAATGTTTAAAGCTAGGGTTTCCTAGGACAGCGGTGCCCGTATCTTAACGGCCGTGGTGAACAGTGATTCGGCGGACAGCCGTCGTAACGGTGACTAGAGAGTGGCTTTATTTTTTAACGGTGTTATCAACACCGTTTTCCTAGGAAATTACTCTCTAGTCACCATTACGACGGCTGTCCACCGCATCACCGCTCACTACGGCCGTAAAGATACGGGTACCGCTGTCCTAGGAAACCCTAGCTTTATAGTAAGTATGATTATGTGAAAATAAATAAAATAATTGTTTTCTGTATATATATAATTCCCCTGTACGTGTGATGTCACTGAACTCCTAAACGGCTTAACCGATTTACGTGCGGTTTTCAGAGAAAAATAGATCTTTGCGCTGTGCGTGTTCGCAGATATTAAAATCTTCAATCTAATGTGTAAAAAAGAAGTCAAGAGCATGTTTTATTCATCGATCTACCAGGGTTGCATTCGAGCAGAATGCGTTTACAAAAAAATGGAAAAATGTTGAAAAAGAGTTTGTTATTTTTTCAATTTCTATACTTCTTCATGGACCAGGTGGATTTATCAACAATATTTTGAGTTTGTGCCATTGACAGGTCATAAGCCCTGTAGATGCCTAGACTTCTATATAACCTTATCTTAAATGTTCTTCATCTCTGTTGTATTATGTTAATATAAACTGCTTCCTAGGGAGTTGAATCCAGTCCTTGTCTACAAAAATTTGGACAAACTCAAAATATTGTGAATAATGTTTAGGCCCAAGTTTTAGAAGTGTTTCAAGGAACCAAAAAAAGAGCGATTTGAATTGTATTCAGTTGAAATTAATGTAATTTGATATTTTAAAAATGTTTTGAGTGTGTCCAAAGGTTTATAGACAGGCTGGATTTCCACCCTAGGGAGTTATTGAGATCTATTTATTTATTTTTTTATTTATTAACGGACATTGTCCATGTACACAATTTATAAGGTTTAAATATTACAATAAAAGAATAGTTTAAAACATTTAAAGAAAAAAGAAAGAAGCATTGACAAACATAAGGGACATCGAGACAAGATCTGGACTATTTATGTAGTGCTCGTTTAAATCGTTGTAAACTTAAACCAAAAAAGTCCAGATCCTGTCTTGAGTTAACAATACGACAAAGGCGGGTCATTGGAGAATTTAGGCCATAGTTTGTTCTATGCTGATCGATGAACAGTACTTCATTGTTTCTCAATCTACGAGTCGGAATATTGAATTTTACTTGTCCCAGTAATGATGGAACATCGATTATACCATTTAGTATGCCGAACATATATATGGAGTCAATATTAGTTCTAGGTTTTTGTAGACTAGAAATATTTAACATTGACTCTATTTCAGCATAAGAATAATTATCTCTCTCTAGTCCGAGCATCCACGCTATTTTTCGAAGCAAGCGATGTTGGACTGATTTAATGTGATTTATGCGATTGACATAGAATGGAGACCAGACCACTGAGGCATATTCAAGAAGAGGGCGAACAGTTGAGCAATAAAGAGTTTTGATTGTACGGACATTAGTAAAATCAGAGGATTTTCTGTTAATGAAGCCAAGTAATTTCAGTGATTTATTTACTGTATTATCTATATGCTCGTTGTATGTCAGTTTATAGTCCAAAACAACTCCTAAATCTCTGATGGACTTGACTACATCAATTTTGGAGTTTTCTAATAGGTACTCGAAGGAAATTGGTTGTTTTGTTCTATGAAATGACATTATTTTGCATTTTTTAATATTTAGTTCTAATTTATTGACTTTACACCATCGGTTAAAAGAGTTAATGTCTGATTGAAGAAGAAAGCAGTCTTGTAAAGTTTGAATTATTTTGAGAATTTTGTTGTCGTCCGCGAAGAGCCAAAAACGAGAGTAAGAGAATGATTTAGCAACATCATTAATAAACAAATTGAAAAGCAGGGGTGCCAAATGAGCAACCTGAGGTACACCCGATGTAACATCAATACTGGTTGATAAATAGTTATTTATCCGAACATTTTGTGTCCTACTAGTTAGATACGATTTAATAAATGATAGTAATGGATCTCTTATTCCCAAGGCATGTAATTTATACATGAGAATTTTATGATCTACTTTGTCAAATGCCTTAGAAATATCTGTATAAAGAACATCAATCTGCTGACCATTTTCGAGTGCTTCGACAATAACCTGGGTATAATCTACCAGGTTAGAGGTGGTTGATCTGGCAGATCTAACTCCATGCTGTTCATCGATCAGTATATTCTTAAACATGGGCGTGATTTTGCTAGCAATTATAGCTTCAAACATTTTAGGGATACAAGATAATGTTGAAATAGGCCTATAATAATTGCTAACATCAGATTTATCGCCTGATTTAAAAATAGGCCTTATATAATGTTCATTTGTTTTTTTTAATTTTTTTATTTATTTATTTTTCAAAAATATTTACAAAATATTCTTAAATTAAAGTCCTGCTGAGTTGCATACATACAACTCGTCAGCAGGTTCTTATAAATTACATTAATTATTTACACTAAGCCTACATTATCAATAATTTTACTTGAAAAACAATTACCGGTTACATTTTGACAAATTAAAAACTATCACTTATACAAAAAACTTTTTTCTAATAACCATAATTTGAGCAAACGTCGAACTCCAGTATTTAACTCAGTATTTTTAATATTGTTTGGTAACATATTAAATATTTTAGGTATACTGTATTGCAGTGTCCTTTTGCCATATTTATTGCAGTATCTAGGAACAGCTAGCCCTTCCATACTAGTAAACCTGGTGTTGTAATCATGTACCAACTTAAGTTTATAATCGGAGTGCGACGCATGCTGACAAATTAATTTGTACCAAAGTAGTTGCAACAAATATGTTTATTACTTTGTCTTTTGTTGATTTTTATAATTTAAATTAACTTAGATAATATCTGTACCTCAGAGGCAGACGGATGCAAATCCAGAATTTGATGAAATGACATTTCGATTTTCGTATCCAGCTTATGATCATGTCTATTGATTTTTTTAAAACGTCAGTCTTAAAATGAAAGAACCAATGTATTAAGATACTAAAAATACAAATTAATAATAAGAAGTTACATAGAGAAAGTAGATTCTTTAGACTTTTGTTGAACATTTGACGTTTGGATTTGCATCCGTCTGCTTCTGGGGTCTAGATATTATTTGTTATTTCATTTTATCAAATTTTATTGGAAAACGCATATTCATATTAATGCGCATTTTAAACTATAGCCCTTAAAATATAGCTTGATTAGAATGACAGCTGTCAAACTAATTTCATTAGCGATGGGAAATTACTGATCACTGATCAAATCGATTTTATCAGTTGTTCCATGCAATCGTGAAACTCTGTTTCCGAAAATTGATTTATAAAACGCAAAAACAAGCCTATTAGTGTGTTTAACACAATTATTCACCAAAAAATGAGACATTTATACTTTTTTCATGAACAACATCAAATAAATTATAAATTTTATATTCGATCAATTTACATTGATCAATTTGTCCCATCTTTAACGTTTTTGTAAAATGATGTAACCTTGTAAAAACGTCGTTAATAATTAGGTTTATTTTAACAATGTTTGATTATGTCCAAATGCTTGCAGACTGGCTGGATTTCCTCCCTAGGGAATTGTTCATATTTAAATTTATTTCAAAAGAGAGGGACAACATTTTTGAAAAGGGAATATAGAAGTCTAGGCATTTACAGGGCTTATGACCTGTCATTAGCTGGATTAAGTGGCCACGTTACACACCGTGTAAAATTCACCATTCTGCCCATGTTTGAACATCCACATTTCCTCAACTTTTCCATCTGTTGACTTTTGTGAAGTAAAAGAGCTGAAACCTTTATCACGTGGGTGAGATTCATCCGGCTGAACCAAATCACCTACTAGGCAACCCCTGAAAACCATTTTCCAATTTTTATACTTCTTCTTTTACCAGGTAGTAATTCAACAATGTTTGATTGTGTCCAAATGCTTGCAGACTGGCTGGATTTCCTCCCTAGGGAGATGTTCATGTTTAAATTTATTTCAACAGAGAGGGAAAACATTTGTGAGAAGGGAATATGGAAGTCTAGGCATTTACAGGGCTTATGACCTGTCATTGGCTGATTTAAATGGCCACTTGCAGCCGGATGAATCTCACCCACGTGATAAAGGTTTCAGCTCTTTTACTTCACAAAAGTCAACAGATGGAAGAGTTGAGGAAACGTGGATGTTCAAACATGGGCAGAATGGTGAATGTTACACGGTGTGTAAAGTGGACACTTAAACTAGCCAATGACAGGTCATAAGCCCTGTAAATGCCTAGACTTCCATATTCCCTTCTAAAAAATCTTTTCCCTCTCTGTTGAAATAAATTTAAATATATTTATTTTAGTTTTATCTTAGTTTTAAGCTGATTTTATATATTAATGTCGATTTGTTTCAAGAATTGTATTTAAAAAATAAATTAACACGCCAGATACAAATGATTTTTCGTGTGTCAATATCAATAACTCCTTTGACGTTACTACAAAGTTATGTCGTCACTTTTTCTGACAGCTGTCATTTTAATCATGTTAAATTTTAAGGACTAGAGGAAAAATTCCTAATGTGATTCCATGAATAAGTCCGTTCAATCGACACATAATTTTGGGAGCAATAATGGCATATTTGTTTGTTAAAATGAATGCATAATTATTAAGCCATTTTTATTAATATATTATAATGTTTTCCTTATAAAGCCTTTGTTTGATTTATTGTACACTAATTACTCAAATCTGAACCGCACGCCTAATGATCATAAGGGTTGATTTAAATTTTCTAGGAATTGTTGACATTAAATAATATAGTACAAAATTCCCCTATAAAGCGTTTTAGAAAATCCCACAATTTTTATTACTATAACTCAAATTTCATTATGAACTCATTTGATTTCCGTCGAAATAAATTAAGTAATGAAAATTTATTAAATTGTGACTGATAAGATAATTTTTTACGTTAATTTTAATTAAAAGACAACGGTTGTATAAAACCCTTAGGAAATTACATTAATTTTAATGCATTTAAAAAAGGCCGATATTTTAGGGAAAAAAATCGTATGTTTGTGTAAAAAAAAGACAAAACTGATAGCCGAACATTCAAAATAAGTTGGCCTAAGTATAAAATATTTCTGGCTGGATTTCCTCCCAAGGGAGTTATTCATATTAAAAAAAAATTCTAGCCAGTCTGCAAGCATTTGGACATACTCAAACATTGTTGAATTAACTACTTGGTAAAAAGAAGTATAAAAATTGGAAAATTGTTTTCAGGCGTTGCCTAGTAGGTGGTTTGATTCAGCCGGATGAATCTCACCCACGTGATAAAGATTTCAGCTCGTTTACTTCACAAAAGTCAACAGATGGAAGAGTTGAGGAAATTTAGATGTTCAAACGTGGGCAGAATAGTGCATGTTACACAGTGCGTAAAGTGGCCACTTAAACCAGCCAATGACAGGTCATAAGCCCTGTAAATGCCTAGACTTCCATATTCCCTTCTAAAAAATCTTTTCCCTCTGTTGAAATTAATTTTAATATGAATAACTCCCTAGGGAGAATATCCAGCCAGTCTGCAAGCATTTGGACATGCTCAAACATTGTTGAAATGATTTATATATTATGTACTTCGTCGGCCTCACGGTGTAGTGGTCAGCGCGTTTGCCCAGCAGAGAGAGGTTTCGGGTTCGATTCCCGACATGGTTGATTTGAAATATTTATTTAAAAGGGTGTTTTTACACTAGAATATTTCATAGTCCCTGGACCGGTATCTGAAGCATACGACTGATCATCGTACATTCATGTAACAAAAATCATCAAGATACGCTGCAATTGGTATACTGATGCAGTGCCCTATGCACCATTAGGCGCGGAAAGGGAATTATGATGACGAGTAGGGGTAGACGCAAACTTAGAAATCTCCATTGAAGGAGTTACGGAGATATTTGCAAAAAACTTGTAATTATGCTTCACCAACTTAATGGAAAATGCTGTTTGCGGTGTCAAGTAGTATAACTGAAATCTGTTTGTGCAAGATTTAGAGAGGCTTTTGAATTACGCTATTATTTAGGTAAGTAGGTTTTATGCATAGTTTATTTTGGTATCAATAACGAATTTTCCGTTTTTGGTGGAGATTTCTAAGTGTGCTTCTAATACCCTCAAGCGTAGTATTAAAATCTCAGAGTAATAATGCGTAACCTAGAGAGGAGCCCAAACGTAGGAAAACCATTCTATGACTATTGAGTATTAAGTTAGCTACAGTTCGCAGCAAAACAATGGGCCGTACTCAGGTCGAGAATTGCCAAATGGATATTAATTTGCATTGTAATTACTTTTAAATATGTACCAGTGTATTTATCATTGCAGGGTTATTCCAATCTATTTTTCTATAATTCGCCTATATTTATTTTATAAAATAGAAAATGCATGTGTGTTTATTTTTTAAATTTATTTATTAATTTTATTCACAATATACTGATGTTACATTTATTGATACATAAATCCCAACTCCATTGAACCAAAGTCCTGTGTTGAGTTTGTTTGTTTGTCCGTCACATCTCCGAAATGGCGAGTCGTAGCGGCCTGAAATTTAGTCACGTCATTTTAGATGCGATTTCAAGGTTAACATTGCTATTTTCGAGCAAAATTTTAATCGACCTCTACTCGATAAAAACTCAAACTTTATATGGATGCCTAGTACTGCCCCGACATATTGCCCATAATCAACTGTCATTATCAACAGTAAACATACTTTAATTCACAAATGTATCCCCTAAACTGAGAAAAAATAGTATCTGAAGTAAATATGTTGATATAAGGAAAGTTTTTAAGCAACATAATGCATGTGTCAGAACAATTCAACTATCTATTAAAACAATTAGTAACGAAAAAATGTTTAAAAAGGCTATAAAAAAATGGATAGTGGAGCTAGGTAGGAGTAAAATGGATTGTCTCATTCGCCCATACCAATATTGAATCAACTGCTCCACAAGTGTATAGCTTATGTTAGGTTTTTGTTATTTTTATTGTGGGTTTTGTAATATAAATAATATAGATGTACATAAATACCTTGTTTTAAAACTGTCTGAATATTTTTAAATTATCTTTGTTTTTTAAAGTTAGTTTTCATTGCTTATTCTCAAATGTAATTAAAAAATGGTATATTGTTAAG
Organism: Micrasema longulum; assembly: GCF_059751315.1. Classification (NCBI taxonomy): domain Eukaryota; kingdom Metazoa; phylum Arthropoda; class Insecta; order Trichoptera; family Brachycentridae; genus Micrasema; species Micrasema longulum. Next base: position 627,176 of record NW_028277840.1, read on the forward strand.
TGTCCTCGGCACGGGAAACCCCAAAAAGATCACATTATTTTTATTATTAATTATAGTTTGTAAGCAAAAAATATGAATAAATAAAAATAAAAAAAATGCCAAAAATCATTGTAAATCGAGGGAAAATATTCGGAATCGATTACCTGTGAAAACTGACTCCTTTAACACCGTTGACGCTCCTACTGCTGCTACCAAACATACTGCAATTCACCATAGTCGATTTTTATTTATTATAACGTAAATATCCAAGTTATTTACAAACAAAGCCAAGCACAGCTACAAAAGCATCCGATCAAACCGTTATGTTTATGTTGTCAAATAAAACAAAATGGCCACCAACTGGTCGCTAGCTAACAGACCAACATCGCTTGCGTTCTATGAAACATGGTGTTAGGGCTTCTCTCTAGGTTACGCATTATTAATCTAAGATTAAAATAGTGTATAATTCAGCTACGTATGTCGCGAAGTAAATAATAATTTTTGTTTGAGTTGATTTTCACAGATCCGCAGAAAAAATACTCACAGTAGGTAAAACTCGTTTTTTTTTGTAGATTACCTATTAAAAGAATCGCCGCTCGCCACTGCTACACAGCGGTGTGCATCACTCGGAACGCGAAGGATGTTTTTGACACAGAAGGGGAATGAAACAATACATTATTTACAAAAATATATTTATTGTCAATAAGTTCATGTCGCGAATCCAATTGAGGTAAATTGCGATGAAAAGTTTGTCGGTGTTTGATGGCAGTAACCGATCGTGCTTTTCTCTGTACACAACACCCGCTTTAGAGTAGTCTCTCACTGTACACGCTCCTGCTCAGTTTGGGTTTTGCCGGTTGCGACGTCGTCAACACAAGAGCACTTCATCAAGGAGTGGCAAGTTGAGCTTTAGGCTGTAATCTGATAATACATAAGAAATCATACAATGTTGCCATTTTAAAACGCTGTCGGGCTCGTGAGGCTACCCTCGAGAAGACAGCCTCCGATTTCCCACTCAGCTTTGCCAAATTTGAAGCAGGATCCTTCAACTCTGGATTATCGTTATTTGAGTGAACCTACCCCGATTACACGGATTTATTTTTATTGCAAACCAGGCGAGAGAGGTGTGCTAGTCAATTTAATTGATGGATGCCTCAAGATGTCCCTCACCTGTTGATGCATTGCCCCCTTTTCAGCTTTCAAAGACAACAGCTGGAGGCGCGATGCAGAAGCCTGGGTGAAGATCTACGCGACGTCCCATCGGTGATAGGTAATAAAGAACTCACACGAGAGGTTGTATCATACATGGTCAATATAGTGCGGGCAATCGGTTAATAAAACCAAAGTAAGGAACAAAATGCCGAACACTCTTCTAGTGGAACGGAAGGCCTGTTGACTGCTGCCAACAGGCCGGCTTCTCCCGAAGAGTTTTAAGTGGTTTTCTCTCTACATGAGCAAATGCTGAGAAGTTCCTGATTGGCCCACTCCAGAATATCCTTCCTGGTCCCAAAAACTTTAAAGTAATTTAACTGCAGAAAAATATATTTTTTTAAATATATAAAAAGAAACATTTGGGTTCTTATGATTTACCCAAATATTTAATTTTGAGGGCCGCTTTCAACGAGTTGTAAATAACACACTTTGAAAATGGGAATCAAGTCGGGGTAGAGTGGGATTCGAACCACGGACCTTTGATCCGTGAGTCCGAGACACTGGCCACAGGACCACAACCAGATTCCAGTCTCTTCACATATGGAACATTTTAAAGTGGAAAAATTGAATGATTTCTAATTTTTTATCAGACTACAAGACTTAAGCCTTGTAGTCACCGGATATTAGGTCCGGCCACATCACAATCCATTTTATCTCTAATATAAATACATTTATACTATAATTAATTTAAAGAAAATACATATATGGCATTGACCCATAAGATCAAAGCCACAGAAATAAATAAATAATAAGGATAAATAATATGGCGTATAACAATGACGCATAATTAAATAGGCACGGTACAAGCGCGCAGTAGGTGGCATTTTAAATCGTCCGCCTTATCTTTATTTTAAAGAACAACAATAGGGAAATATCACATACTACGAATACCGATAAAAATATGTGAAATGGATTCAGGAACGCAACAATGTTTTGAGTATGTCCAAATATTTGCAGACTGGCTGGATTTCCTCCCTAGAAAGTTATTCGGATATAAATTTGTTGGTCGACCTCATGGTGTAATGGTCAGCGCATTTTTGCCTACCATGCAAGAGAACTCGGGTCTAATTCCCGATGTGGTCGATATGAAGTATTTATTTGAAATGGTGTTTTCACACCAGATTATTTCATAGTCCCTGGACCTGAAGCGTAAGACGAATCATCTTACATTCATGTATTAAAAAAAAGATCAAGAAACGCTGCGATTGGTGTACCAATGCAGTCCCCCGTGCACCATTAGGTGCGGAAACGGAATGATGATGATGATGAAATTTTTTACAACAGAGAGGGAAAACTGAACGAATTCACTACCTAGTAAGAGAAGTATAAAAAGTGGAAAATTGTTTTCAGGCATTGCCTAGTAGGTTATTTGGTTCAGCCGGATGAATCTCACCCGCATGATAAAGGTTTTAGCTCTTTTACTTCGCAAAAGTCGACACATGGAAAAGATGAGGAAATGGGTGAAAAATGATTCAAACACAAGCAGAATAGTGAATGTTACACGTTGTGTAAAGTGGCCACGAAACCCAGCCAATGACAGGTCATAAGCCCTGTAAATGCCTAGACTACCATATTCCTTTCTCAAAAATGTTTTCCCTCGCTGATGCAACAAATTTGGATAAGTATTGTGGAGAAATGTTTGACTATAAAAAACAAAATATTAAAAAATATGTCGCTATAAAAACGCGACGGTCACAAACAAAGTTCAAAATTAACCCGAATCGTGACACATTAGGGGCGTGGCCGATGCAATTGACTGTTTTCGCGGGAATTCAACGTCATAAATTAAAAAATATTTTTTATGCTACTAATAAGTTTGTCGGCCTCGTTGTGTAATGGTCAGCGCGTTGGACTTCGATGCAAGAGGTCTCGGGTTCGATTCCCGACATGGTTGGTACAATTTTTTTGAAAAAGGGTGTTTTTACACCGGAATATTTTATAGTCCCTGGACTGGTACCTGAAGCGTAAGACTGATCATCTTACCTTCATGATTAAAAAATGATCAAGATACGCTAAAATTAGTGTACCAATGTAGTGTCCTATGCACCATTAGGAGCCGAAAGAGAATGATGAGGATGATGATTTCATAGACCCTTATCAATTTTAAAAAGTTTTAAAAAAACGTGATATTTCCCTATTGTTGAGGGCAACGCAACACTTGCTAAATCCGGGATGTAGCTAGTAAAGGAGTAATGTGTCTATTTACTATGCGTCAGTGGCATATAATGTAAAAATAAAATATGGATGATGTGTTACAATTTGGTTTCGTGTTTTATCATTCCTAATTTGCTGATTCCATACATTCTATTTCTCAGCTGGCGGCCGTGTGCGGGCGAGACGCCAGCATAAAACGGCTGCCGATCGCCGTTGGCGAATCCGCCGCTGTACCTCTGCCCGTCGACGTTGCCCCCTTTCAGGTCGCCGTTGTTCCTGCACTGTTTGACGCCCGGGTCCTCGACGCCGCCGACTGCCAATCGTTGGTTCGAGCACTCCTCCGGCCCGAAGTCGTCCGGGGCGTCTTCGGCCGCCATCTTGCCGTAGATGCTGACGTTCTGGCAGCTCAACTGCTGCTGGACGCTGCCTTCCTGCGAGGTCTGCCCCTGCCTCCACTTGTCGGCGATCTCGCTGCTCGGCTGGCTGAGGGAGTGTTGGTGCTGGGACGGAGTGGGCATCTTCGCCGGGTGGAATTTCTGGACTTCGTTGAGGTTCGCGGGGGATTTTCTCGTGTCTCCGTGCGGAGATTTTCGGTTGGCGGACGTGTTGGAGAGGCGTTCGGATTCGTTATCGTCTCCGCTGTCCACGTCACCTAGAATATATTCAAAATGTTAACATCATTTTAATTCAAACTGAATAATCATTTTGCCAAAAAACTTAATTGAACGTAGTTATACAGAAAGCAGCAAGCCATAGAAAAGTGAAACTGAGATAATAGCCATTTTGTGAAAAGAGTGAATTATAAAATCTACACAATAGTTTGAATGTTTTTGACTTTAACAAACGATAAACAATGAATAAATTAGTTTTTTTTACATATTACAAACAAGAATCTTATTGTGTATTTGACCAGTTCAAAGATTTTTAAAGTACCATAAGATTTTTCTAGTTTTGTGGGTGTTTTCTGCAAATTGAGAAATGCCGTTTTTGTGATCGACACCTTTTTCCGGAGGTGATTAATACAGTTTTTTATATGAAAGCGGTCTGGCTGATTTAGCAGAATATAGAATCGACCTTACTGCATCCGATAACATCAATATCTCATTTTTTCGAAATCGCAGACAGGCTGCTTTCTGCATAACTACGTTCAATTGGTGTACCTAGCAAGTTTAAAACTCCGAGACTTTAAGACACCGCTTTGGTACCCAAGCGCAGAGTCTCATCATAATATTTTTTTGTTGCATGTATGAGGTGTGTTTAGAAAATAGCGAGAATTTCTTTATTTCCTGGGTGTGGAGAGTCCGATGGTCGATTTCTTTATTATTTTGGTAGGTCCCTGAAGTATGCTAAACACTTCTTAACTTTCTTAACCTAACCTAACCTAACCTTAGCGGCCGCCTCAGACAACGTAAACAATGAACACAGCTAAGAAATTTAGCATACTTCAGGGGTATGTACGAGTATACCAACATAAAAAAAATAATTGACAATTGGACTCTACGAACGCGAAAATTTAAAAATTCCCGTGATGTTCTGAACACACCTCGTATGTTAGACGATCATTCTTACGCTTCAGAAAAACTTCAAAAAAACATTTTGAATCAACACATGTCAACACATGTCAACCATGTTGCGAATCAAGCCAGAGACCTTTTCCATGAAAAATTCACTCCATGGAGCTTCATTATTATTAAAATTATTATTTAAAGAGCACATTATTAAAATATCTAACAAAGCTGTAAAATTATTAGGATTTGTACTTAGAACCGGAAAAGATTTTAATAATATAAACACATTAAAATATTTAAATTTATTTCAACGGAGAGGGAAAAAGTTTTTGAGATGGGAATATGGAAGTCGAGGCATTTACAGGGCTTATGACCTGTCGTAGGCTGGTTTAAGTGGCCACTTTACACACTGTGTAACATTCACCATTCTGCCCATGTTTGAACATCCACATTTCCTTAACTCTTCCATCCGTTGACTTTTGTGAAGTAAAAGAGCTGAAACCTTTATCACGTGGGTGAGATTCATCCGGCTGAACCAAATCACCTACTAGGCAACGCCTGGAAACAATTTTCCAATTTTTATACTTCTTCTTTTACCAGGTAGTAATTCAACAATGTTTGATTATGTCCAAATGCTTGCAGACTGGCTGGATTTCCTCCCTAGGGAGTTGTTCGTATTTAAATTTATTTCAACAGAGAGGGAAAAAGTTTTTGAGATGGGAATATGGAAGTCTAGGCATTTACATTTTTTTTACATTTTTTTTTTGCACCACAACAGGCCAGGAGGCCTAATTACAGTGGTGAATTACATCACAGAGCACCCAGGCTTGAGAAAAATCACATTTTAGTTTTTGTGTTCTCACCGGGAATCGAACCCGGAACCTTCCGTGTGTGAGTCAAGCGTCTTGACCACTACACCACGGAGGCCTTATGTATTTAGCTTATGTATTAGTTATGCTTATGTATTTAGTTATGCAAGTTTTAAACAATTATTTTTTTATACTTACGCATCCACACACACACGCACCCTCTACCTCACTCATTTACGCAAACACACATTAACATACACATGAATACAAACGTCACACACATAAAATTACGTTAAATTCAAATAATTTATTCACAAAGTAACATAACAAATAACAAAGGATTTAAGACGTTAAATTGGAACTTTATATCAAACCAAGAGCCCTCGAGCAATGGTTGAACATTATTAAGGTATAATACTCTCTAATAGCAAGAGTATTTGCCTCTTGAACATACTTTCACTAATGTGAAAGGTGTCGATCTCCAAAGTGATAATGTTCGGCTGCTTGACTGCTCTTCCAACCGGCATGACTAGAGGCAGGTTGGTTCTGGAAACCGGGAGGTAAAACAGTCTGTGCTGACGCTGTCGGAGATAGCCATCAGGAACATAAACTCTTTTCTTATACATTATGTGTCATTAGATTTACAGTGGATTTTTTAAATTGGCTTAAGTATTGTTAATATTGTTCTACTTATTTTGTTTATGTAATAGCTGTAAAAATCCCAAATAAAATAAAATAAATAAATTATAGATTTTCGGTACTCTCACCGTCGCTGCTGTTGGTGCTGGCCACAAAATGGTCCGGCCTCAGGATCCTGCGTTGTCTGTTTCTTCTGTAGTATTTAAACTCTCTGGGCAGAGTGTAGGATCGAGGTAGGGAAATCTAGAATCAATCAAAAACCGGTTAAAATAATACAAAAAAAGCAAGAAATGTTTTGATTTCAAATTTAATTTAATTTAATTTAATTTTTATTTTATTTATTTCGAATACAAACAGATGTACAGGTTAAATGAATATTGAAAAAAAAAACTATATAAAATGTATACATAGTAGGGCCTGCCTTCCAATTATATGTATTCACTAAATAATACTGTAATAAAGCGACGACGGCTTGAAGTTTAAACTATATAAATAGTAAATATACTATATATTAAAATAAGATAAATATGGACAAAACAAGGAGATAGTGGAAAGGAAAAGAGGGAAATTGATAAGGAGTGGTAAAGGATGATTGAAGGAAAGTGAGAGTGGAAAATTGCATTTGATTTAATGATTAAATGAATTATGAATGAAGAGCATGAATCAAGCCTATTAATTCTCTTCTGTACATATTGTATGGAGTGTTAAATATATCAAGACTATTAAATTTTTTGTTGAATGTTTCACATATACGAGGGATCGTAGAATGTTTCCGATGATTTGTTTTAAATTTACGAATATAGAAAATATCAGAGAGTCTAGTCGGCCTGGAGGGGACACGGTAAGCAAGTAGATTAATGAGTTCCGGGGAATCGAATTTATTATTGACAATTTTATAAAGCCGGATCTGATCAAACATATCTCTTCTGTGTGCTAATGAATCAAGGTTATAAAAATAAATATAAATTAAATACGTAATAGGGAAATATCGCATTTTTAAAGGACATTTTTAAAGGGGAGCTTGCACAAAAACCGCCCTTGAACCTGTAGCAATTGCACAGAAATCTTTAATCCGAATAATTTTTAAAAAAACATTTCGTTATCCAAGTGACTTGCTCTTCAAAGAATTCAGAGTACTGAATATTATTCAACAGTATGTATTGAGAACGGTAGTGGTTACACACATCAATCAACCACAACCATAATACAAGATACTCTAATAGGGATCTGATACTAAGTGAAGGGGTCAACACTGTTCTGGCATCGAGACAACACTATTACGTAGGCAAAAAGGTCCGTAACCTTTTGCCAGAATCGTGGAAAGACGGGAGTGTTGTCAAGTTGCGGAAGGTGTTGACCTCGCTCTTTCGTGACATTGGTCGTAGGGAGTCAGAAAAGTTGATGCATGCCACGGATTGGAGATTCTTACTGGATGTCGAAAATAAAATATAAAAAATAAGGAATAATTTTAAAAAATATATTTATAGATGACAACCATGAAGTTTCGCATAAAAAAATTGTCTATGTTTTTATGAATGTATGCATGTGTAGCGCATGTATGTGTCCGTGTGTGTGTATGTACATGTGTGTATATGTATATATATATATTGTATTTATGTGTATGTCTGTATGTATATGTATAAAAATGTGTATACGAATAAGTTTATATTTTGTTTGTCTGTGCTCTATATTAATTTGTTAACTATTATAATATATTAAAATGTAATTGCCTAGCTTGGAACGGGGTATGTACCCTTGTTAGCTGGGCAAAGTGAACATGGAATTGTATTTTGATTAAGAGTGTAAATAAATAAAAAAAAGCATGAAAAATAGCACCCCTTTCTCGATTCCATCGATAATGCATGTCTCAGCCTTACATAGTTCACGGATCTCGACATTTGTGCGCCACATTCGCCTGAGAGATCGCATTTTGAAAGCATTTAACCTACTTTTTGGTTGCTTCCTTGAAAAATGTAACAAAGGGGTTTTACAAAGTTTTTTTAAGTAAACAAATAAATGACTATCCCTTTATCAATTACACTTGACTCAGATTTACACTCTCGCCTGATTTCATCATTCGTAACCCTGTCACACATTGATTTCCCACACATGCGTCTAAGAGATCGCATTTTAACCGCGTTCACTCGGCTTTTATCCTTCATCTGCCAGTTCTATGTTTCACTTCCATACATAACTGTCGGGACTAAAACTCCGCTGTGCACTGCCAGTTTAGCTTCGATTGACATATTTTTATTAGCAATTACTGTGCTGAGTGCGCAGTTCATTTTGTTGCCCGCATTCACTCTCCTTTATACATCATTTTCTACTCTTCCGTCTCTTGAAAACATGCTTCCCAGATACATAAATTCTTCTACTTGCTCGAGACATTCGTTGTTTACATTTATTATGCAGTCAGTAACCTCACTTCCCCTTTCAAATATCATCACTTTTGACTTACTTTCGATCATCGCCAATTCGCTCTCCAGGCATACATCATACATTCTAGAGACTATTTGTTGCAAATCCTCGTTGCTGTACGTGAATTTATTTATTTATTTATTTGACACTTTATATACATATACAATAAATATACATATAAGGGCGGGCATATTGCCTTAAGGCAATTTCTTCCTACCTACCCAAACTGTTCAGTTTGAGAAAATTATAAATACATGGACATATTGAATCTTACAATTTTATACAAAAATTAAAAGCAAAGATTAACAAAAATAAATATATCTATATAAAAAAAAAAAATAACACTATACTATGAAGAGAGGAGAGGGGATGGGAAGGAAAGAAGAAGGATAAAGGAACAATTTAAATATTTAGATAGTGACATTTCAATCTTGACTTAAATGTAAATAATGAAGGGGCGTCTCTAACATTAGTGGGTAGATTATTCCACAATCGAGTGAATGAGTTACCTGGCTGTCTATATCGCTGGGAGGCCGGCAGGGTAAGTCGGGGGGCTCTCCATCTCCACTACTCAAGGCTTCTCCGCCTATGGATTGCTGACAACAATCCGTGTCGTGCTGGCCTCTGGAAAACACAATGTTAATTATTGGGTAATTTTGTAGTGGGTACTGAGGTGTTCACAAAAATGACATATTACATTTAATTAAATATTTAAATTTATTGCAACAGAGAGGGAAAACATTATTGAGAAGGGAATATGGAGGTCTAGGTATTTACACAGCTTATGAACTGTCATTGGCTGGTTCAAGTGGCCACTTTACACGCTGTGTAACATGCACCACTCTGCCCATGTTTAAACATCCACATTTCCTCAACTCTTCCATCTGTTGGCTCTTGTGTAGTAAAGGACAGTCGAGACTAATGAACCAGGGACTGAAATTACACAATAAACTACCAGACAAAACTAAACAAAAGACAGACAAACTTTTCAAAAGATGGAAAAATATTATTTTGAACAACAGAGTATGAATAAAAAATGGAATATGAATGTAATAATCCGTAAATGTTGATAAATAAATTTTCAAATAAAGAAAAAAAAAAAGGAGCTGAAACCTTTATCATGCGGGTGAGATTCATCCGGCTGAACCAAATCACCTACTAGGCAATGCCCGAAAATAATTTTCATGCAACATGGCACATATATACACTTTATATTTGTATAATAACGATTTTTAATTTCTTACATTTGATTAGCTAGGAATTTATAATTAAGAAGTTTTAAATAGGTGCGAAGGTTTTCACGGTCACTGTTATCAATATTATGTATCTTTTTTGGGTGATACCGTGTATGTTGGATTTGATCTGACGTTGAAGAATTGAAGGAATATAGATGTTCAAATATGGGCAGAGTGGTGCATGTTACACAGCGTGTAAAGTGGCCACTTGAACCAGCCAATGACAGTTCATAAGCCGTGTAAATACCTAGACCTCCATATTCCCTTCTCAATAATGTTTTCCCTCTCTGTTGCAATAAATTTAAATATTTAATTAAATGTAATTAATTAAAATAAAGATTATTTACCTGTAAGGCAAGCCCCAGTGGCAGCAATTCTGTCTCGAAGCCTCTAGGAAATGAGGAGCTAGAAGGATCTCGGGAGTCTTACATCGCTGCATCCTCTTACTCTGTTCCACCGGGTTTAAATTCCCTCCGTTCCTATCGAGTTTGGTCTTCGGGGGAGGCACCACTTGGTATGGAAAACTAAGACTTGACTTCTCGTTCGAACTGCAGAATAGTCTCTGATTACCATCTGTGTAAATGCCCCGCGTTTGGTTGTGAGACCCGTTTGAATCTGTCGTTTTATGATCGGGAAAATTGACAAAACTACGAAGATTGTATTCGCCGGATTTCTGGTTTGCGATGTCTTGGCGCGAGTCCGTATACATGCAGCCGTTTTGGGCTACGTGCAACGGGCTCGACGTCTCGTGGTTCGTGACGCTGTATACGCCGGAATACTGCCGCCCGTGCGATTGGTTTTCGCTGAAAATACCGCCATTCGAAGTGCTACTCAACTGTCTCGGAGACATATTGTCTATCAATCTATTTACTTGATTGTTGTTCGATCGCTCGAATGAATTCGCAGCGGATCCAGCGTCCGTGTACACCGTTCTCGGACTCATGTTCGTGATGTTTCTGGGACTTGCGGATTTTCCGTTTTCGTACGGAGTATTCCTCGCGACGGCTTCTATCGACGGAGAAAAATTTGAAACCCGAGACGTCGGCGCGTGCTCCGATGTGCACTGATAATTTCTCTGCAGCCTAGAACTGTTTTCGTTTGTGTTTTGGCTGTGCAGAACCGTGCGCGGGCTGCTGGAGTCTCCGTACAGTAACCTCGCTTGTTCGCTGGCCCGCTGCATGTCGCTGATCTGCCGATCGCTCGGGTAAGCATTCTGTCGGTGTTGCCCTGAGCTAGAAATAAACTGCCTAGGATTCTTGCTCCGAGGCAGAATTTGCCGCGTCAATGAATTGTTCTGTTCTCCGTTTGAAATCTGCGAGCTCGGTGACATGTTTCTATTGTTGCTGCATTGAGGGACGCTCTCGTAATTTCCGGGAATATTGATTGGGGAAATAGCGGACGAGTTTTTGCCGATGCTTGGGATTTCTGTATAGCTGGGAAAGCTGCCTAAAAACTGTCCTACGAGATTCGTAGCGGCGAGAGCATTTTGAGAGAATCCGCTAAAGTTTTCGTACCCGTTATTTTGATGTCCGTTTTGAGCATTTCCGCTTAAAAGTCTCTGATTCTGACCTTGCTGGCAGTTCGCCTGGCCGAGGGTGTTTAAATTTTCAAAACTCTGTCCTAAAGAACCGAGTTCCGGGCTAGGGGGGGCCCAAGTGAGCGGCTCTAGGTCGATATGCTTCTTGGCCCTCGGTATGGGCTGCCTCTGAAGACTGGAGTAGATCTCGTCTCCCGAGATCATGGCGTTGTTGGCCAGTTTTCCCTGCTTTATTTCTTCTTCTATGATCTTCAGTTCCGCAAGCTGTTTCTGTTTTTTCTCCTGAAGCTTCTGGTGGATGTTGACGCGGGAACCAATTGAGGATCCCTCATTTTCTGATGAACCCTGCCAAGATATACTGAATTAGAAAAATCCCTCATTTTTCAAGCAAGAAAGAAAAAAGTGTAAAACTGAGGAAAATGCTAAAGTGAGGAAATTAAAAATGGAATTACATAAAAATTAAATTAATTTGCTGGACTGATCATTATTCCCTCTCCGCAACTAATGGAGCAAAGGGCACTGCATTGGTACACTAATAGCAGTGTATCTTGATCATTTTTGTTATATGCTGGTAAGATGATCAGTTTTACGCTTCAGGGACTATAAAATATTCTAGTGTAAAAACACCTTTTTAAATAAATATTTCATGTAGAGAATCGAACCCGAGACCTCTTGTATGGTAGGCAAACACGCTACCACTACACCACGAGGCCGACTGCTAGACTATAGTGTAAATATACTTCCAAAATTGTAATAAAAAACTAAAATAAAATTTAAAATTTGCATAAAATACATACAATAATTTTTCCCTTAAATATTGGGAAATTTTATATATATGGTATATCCCTCTGTTGCAACAAATTTGGAACTTAATTTATAGCTTACGCAGTGAGAGTGGTTGTGAGGAGCGGGCAGAGGCCTCCGCCAGAAGGGTAGCGGCGCGGGGCGCGGGGCGCGCAGGGGGGCGGGGGGCGCGCACGGGGGCGGGACAAACGATGTCGGCTTCTTCTTCTTCCGTTTGGTAGCGGCGCTGAAATATTATTATGAGCATATACAGTGGAACTTGGTTATCGCGAGGAAGACGGGGCTGACTGAAATTGCTCGTTACAAGCATTACTCGTTATACCAGAGAAAGATTTTTTAAAATCCAATTGCCATTGCATACCGTCACTATTGAAAATTATAGTAGAAGAAAACTGAATGATTTGTTATTTTTATTTAAAATACTAAATTCAACATTTGATTGATCCGAACTGTTACTACTAATTAACTTGCGAGTTCCGGGCCGGGTTACCCCATTTAATAAACTATTCTATGTAAATGTATCTACAACAAACTACAGTGTACACTGCACACTCGCCCATAAGGAGGATTCATACATTTGCAAATGAATACGCAAATGACGTAGATATATTTAATGTTTGTGTAATATTCATGTAAAAAAGTGAATTTGAACAGGAATGTTGCGTCTCATAAAACGAAATAATACGGACCAAAATGGACACCGAGTCATTGGAACAAAAGGCATAATAGTACTACACATGTGCGTTTCCAGAAACTATCTGCCAGCCAGCGGGCCACATGGCGACGGTATCTACCTACTGTCTACAAAAGCTTCTCTTCGGACCTCTATCTCCCTTTGTTAACCATGGAGTTGAAACAGTGTTTGATTTATTTAGTTTTTTATTGCTTAGTTCTTGGCATGAACACTTGACCAATTTACTACTATACTCTATTTTTAATAAATTTATTGATATTGTTTTAACTTTGCTGGAATTCCTCTCGTCCATGCGCTTTGTAGCTGCACGATGATTGGTTATCTAGCTTTCATATATCAACTTTAAAATACCTAAATTTTGTAAATGGGGTCTAGAATTCCAATCGTCTATGCGCTTAGTAGCTGCAAGACGTGTTGTAATCTTACTCCTTTTTATTATTCATATTATTATTATTTTTTAATACACTAAATTTATTTGTCAATTTTAAAAATGTGTAAATTGGGGCTAAATTTCTAACTGTCTATGCGCTCTGTAGCTGCAAGACGTCATGTAATCTAGCTCCTATCTGTTATAATTTTTGATTGATCTTAATTGAAAACGAGGAACTAGAATCCCAACCGTCCATGCGCTCTGTAGCTGCAAGACATACTGGGATATTGATTAATTGTACAGCGCCCTTGAGGTGATTTTCACAAAAATGGCGCTATATAAATTATCCAAATATATATACATATATATATATATATAACACTTTTGAATTTTAAAAGGCACTCTATCAATTTACTTTATTTAAATTGTAATACCTAAATAATACTAACATGTTAGACATAATTTAAATTGTACATTGGTGGATTTATTGCCAAATGGCAACTTCTTCCAACCAACTGATGATGATGATTTCACTAAATAAAGGTATTATTTAGTTTATTTAATTTAAGTTTTTTTATTTTAATGTTCAAAAAACTTATATCTAGTTATTCTTAACTTTACCGTGTTATATTAGAACATAAGATTTTCTCATGGTTATTGTTATATTTTATTTAGAGATGTAATGTTTTTTTTTTACTTTTTGTTTTTTGTATTATATCTTCAGTAAATTTTTTAGTTTTAATTATTCAATTATTTCATACAATGTACTACATGTTTATTGTGCACTGCTGTGATTATTTCTGTAAATTATTATTTTTTGTAAAAGGTTCTTTGAACCGTTGATGTATAAATAAATAAATGTTGATTTCAATTGTTTACCATTTATTGACTTATATTACGTATTCTAAATTAGTATTTTTCTAACTTCTTCAAATTTTAAGATTATTTTGATATAACCCATACGAAAAAATGTAATCCTGTTCTCCACTGCAATATATGTATGAATTATTATGTATCCCTATATATTAATGGGGGGGAATATTTGTATGAGAATGTATGAAGAAAAATGGGTCCTGAATATTTCGGTGTAAAAAGCGGGAAGACGTAAAATTGAGGAACGTGGAAATGAGTTTTTACTGTACTTTTATTATAAAAATAATAATTATTTTACATTGAAAGTTTTTTATAAATTATAATTATCTTATTTGGTTAAAAAATTATGTTTTAAAAATTGCACAATCACAAAATCTCGTTTTTCTGGACATTTTGTTCAATGTGTCTCCCGTGGTTTCTTCTTCTTCTTGAGGTGCCTTTTCAGATCCCCCGACGTTGGCGATCACTACAGCGAAAGCATCTCGGTCCTGCGCTACTCCGCAGCCAGGACAACTGGTTTATTTATTTATTTATTCCGTGGGTTATTTTATTTATTTTATTTTACTAACATAAGCGCAAATCTGCCTTTTGCAAACATTTATAATACTAACATATTTGGCTTATTTTTATTTTTTTTAAAACATAAATTTCCTTAAACCCAAGATTTATAAAAAAAATTAAACGTAAAAATTATCATCATAATCATCACTCCCTTTCCACACCTAATAGTGCATAGGGCACTGCATTGGTATACCAATCGCAGCGAACCTTGATCATTTTTGTTACATGAAGGTAAGATGATCAGTCTTACGTTTCAAGTACCAGTCCAGGGACTATAAAGTATTCTAGTGTAAAAACACCTTTTTGAATAAATATTTCATGTCAATCATGTCGGGAAGCGAACCCGAGACCTCTTGCATGGTAGGCAAATGCGCAGACCACTACACCACGAGGTCGACGATCAATAAGTACAATTTTTTTTTTGCTAGACAGTATTTTATAGGCCCCTAATCAATTGAAATTTGTAAAAAAAACGTAATATTTCGCAACTGCTATTCTCTAATAAAAATACTGAAAATGAGTGGAGACAAATCCGCCTTGTAGTGTAGTGGCTGGCGCCCCCGCCTACTACGTTCGAGGTTATAAAAATTATACAAGATTTATATTTAAAAAAAATAACCTAAAAATTATACAGCATATTCAGTAGAAAGTTTAAATAATAAAACATTCTACAGTAATACAACAAGAAAGTCATAAGTACTGTTTCATACAGCTGGGCAAAGTGCACAAAAAACTGTATATATTATGAAATGCATGAATAAATAAATATAATTACCATTCATTATCTTTGAAAAAGTTCAAAAGGTTTGTTCTATAGGAACAATACCCAACAATAAATATATCAGATACGTGGGAATAAATATTGCCGAGTTTATGAAGTCTATTTAATATGACATTACAAGTATACACTGTTCGTGAATTGTTGCTACAAAACGGTGGCACCTGTCTAGTCATTCTTCCAGGCACCCTGAAGTTGATGAGAGATAATGGTTCAGGGCAATCCCATATTGAATTTACAATTTTGAATAAATTTAAAAGGTTTATACTTAAGATACCAGTATTATGGTATACTTACTTCCCGATTACCGGATTGGTGAAGCGACAGTTGAAGACTCCGGGAATAGTGTTTCTCTGAGGATGGTAGCCGGTGCTTCCTCCGCAGTAGAGGGCCTTCCCCTGACCTGACTGTAACTCGCCGTTACCCGGAGAAGCGGGACCATCATAGCACCCCTCCACATACTGCCCAGAGCCTGAAAACATTATCAATAATTTAATGTCATCATATAAAAACAGCGGTTATTTGCTCTAGTTTATATTATCTTTTTATTACACAAATTTAATTCTCATTGATGGTAGTTTTTAATACAATATTTTAATCCCCATTTTAGAACCAATTGAAACCCAATTTGGTGACAGTTTTTAGTAAATAAATATGCCCCCTATTTTTTACTACATAAATTTGAATCAGATTTTGTGACAGTTTTTAGCACATAAAAATGCCTCCTATTAACAGTTTTTACCACGTAAATTTAATCCCCATTTAATGAGTTTTAGTACATAAATTTAAACCCTATTTGGCGACAGCTGTCAGACCATAAATTTAATCCCCATTTGGTGACAGCGAGTTTTTGGTATATAAATTTGAACCCAATTTGGTGACAGTTTTTAGCACATAAATATGCCCCCTATTAACAGTCTTTACTACACAAATTTAATCCCCATTCAATGACTTTTAGTACATAATTTTAAACCCCACTTGGTGACAGTTTTTAAAACACAAATAGTAATTTGGTTGGCACAGTTTTCTGATCATAAATTTAATTACCATTTGGTAACAGTTTTTTAGCGTATAAATTTAGTCCTGAATTTCTCCTTGCCTAAACTGTTAGATTATGCATATGATTTACGAAAAAAAGTGTTTTATTTATTTACCAAGTTTGTTATCGGCATTACTGGAGGGCAGAGGAGGTAACCTTCCTCCGAGTTCATACCCTAATCGTCGGACATGAAAATATCTGCAAAAATATATTACAAATATTAAAAATGAACGGAAAATAAAGCAGTCTTTCAAACAAATATTTCACGTTGACTGTACCAGGAATCAAACCCGGGACTTCAAACCGTTACATTAGTGCCAAGCACTACTTATCCCCACTCGATTTCCATTTAGCAACCATGTCGAAAGCACTCGTCCAGGGTTCTGAGTCAATTTCACACACAAAACCGTATTTTCCATCTTCCTGTCAATATCTATCATAAAAAAAATATATTTCGTCAGCAACCAGATTCTAGATAAGGATTTGGAGCTACAGTGTAACCACTCTCTCAAGTTTTTAAGCCAGGAGACAGGTCTTCATCCTAAATTGCGTTTTCCTTCAGCTATCCCTTGTAACATGATACGGACTATTTTGTACTTCTTTCTCCCCCAGCGTTGCCAACCCTACAGATTTGTCGGTAGATCTACCGATTTTGGGTGAAATCTCCTGATTTTGATCAAAATTCTACCGTTTTTTAAACATTTCTATTTTTGCCGCAGATTTTTTAAAACTATTTATTCGTCCCCAATATAGACAATCCACTTACAAATTAATACACCAAATACTTACTTTTTTCTGTGTGCTCATAAAGCTACTTTTTCTGCCATCTGTTTAATATTATGAGTACTACTTATCCTTCGGTAAGACATACAATAAAACCCTTTTTTAAATATTTTTATATTTTTTCAAACAATATTATGTAATCTGTTTTTTTTTTTTAAAAACAGCATGTTAAAATTATTTTATGCGTAAAAAAACGAAAATAGAATTTTGAATTTGCATAAAATAACATACAATAATTTTTCCCCTAAATGTTGGGAAATTTTATTTATACAGTATCAGTTTTTTCTATGGCATCACTAAAAACAACTGTCATATAGATCGCGGAAAAATTGTTTCCACTTTTATAACAACTTTTTAAATCATCTTTTTTATAACTTTAAATATTTTTATTGTATGTTTTAAACATCGCAATTTAATGATGTGAAAACATTATTGTTTCTAAACGTTTGTCAACTGCGTATCATGATTTGTACAAGTCAATATGACGTTTTTGTTAAAATGAAAACTAAGACTACCCCTAAAGGAAGACACTCATACAAAAAGGTCAATTACACTGCACCTGCTTTGAATTTAGGTTAAGACAATAATTTATCCTTTATTCGTTGTTTACGTGTTTTTATTCTTCATTCGCGCAGCGCACGCAGTGGCGCGCGGGCCGCGGCATCATTATTACGATATAATTTTGGCTTTTTTGACACATCAAAAAATGGATTCCGAAATATTTAGGCGTAAATCCTGAGTGATGAAAAATGTAAAAAACGTTAATTGGGGGAAATATTTGTAAGAATGTATGCAGAAAAATGGGCCCTTCGGTGAGACCAGACCACGGATGCATATTCTAAAAGAGGACGAACAAGTGAGCAATATAATGTTTTAACCGTGAACATATAAGTAAAGTCACTAGATGTCCCGCTAACAAAACCCAAGAGTTTTAGTGACTTGTTAATCATAGTATCAATATGCTCATTAAAGGTAAGTGTTTCGGATTCATTTTCTTTTATTCAAGTGTCAAGCCATTCCTTCCTTTGATTCCGGTGGTCCTTGTTTTGAATCCCAATATACCTACTTCTCCCTGACGGCGAGTCAAGAAAGCAACGCGTGACAACACAACAAAAAAACCGTACCGCGAACAACAACGAAAACCGTACCGCGAGCGTGACAGTGATTTCGAATCACCAACAGATAAGAAAACGTGCAAAGTGACCAGTGCAAACGATATCGGTGTCTTTCTGGACCAGTGCCAAAGGGAGGAAACCGTAAGTCCTTACTCCTTTCATTAATTCCAGGATTGACACTGAAAACCATAACGTCAATTAGTTTACCTAAAATCAAACGTTCCCTGTTTTCTTCGAACACGCGTATCGCGAGAGGGCAGGCCTTGTTTACAGTCCCGAGGTCGAAGGTATCGAGCATCCAACAGTAAGTTTACAGTCCATGATAACTCCGAGGTCCTTAATAGACTTGACTACATCTAAATTAATATTTTCTATTTTGTAATCAAAGGAGATAGGTTTTTATTTTTCTTTTTATACACGTTTTTTGACATTATTTTTAAATTTTTGTATATCTAACTAACTCATTATTTTGTATATTTTATATTGTAAAATGCACTTGGGCCGTATAATAAATAAAGTGTTTCTTTTTCAAACGTCTTAATACTTCTTTGTCCGATTGACCAATGATATTTGGAGCGTTTTTCTAAGCACCACATTTCGAATGCTTCAATTTGCTTTTTATTTCCAATTTCCCATAGCCCGGAACTTCTTCATCAACGCGGACTGCGAAAATAATGACGCACCTGTAGTAGAGGAGCATGAAGGCGATCCCGGCAGAGAAGGAGGCGAGCACGAAGAGCGGGAGGGCGGCCAATCGGATGCCTTCAAACTCCCCGCCTCTTCCCCAGACCTCCACCAGCCACACGAACACCAATAGACAATTCTCTACCAACATGACAAGGTAGAATGTGACCTGAAAAAATATATTTTTAAGTTACGAACGCTTCTTCAGTAAGAAAAATCAACAGAGGAACCAATATATATAATTGTATACGATATATCTTTGATCTTCGCAAATTTGACCACATAACCGAGTATCGCTCGCAACTGCACTGGCTCAGTATCAGGCATGGAAGAAACATTCACATTCTATCACTTCTTCACAATATCTTAAATAATCCCACTTCG
Source organism: Micrasema longulum (assembly GCF_059751315.1). NCBI lineage: Eukaryota > Metazoa > Arthropoda > Insecta > Trichoptera > Brachycentridae > Micrasema > Micrasema longulum. The sequence goes on from NW_028277840.1 coordinate 646,752, forward strand.
CCTGTTTATCTGAGAGAGCTCTTCCAACCTCTTTCAAAACACGGACTATCTCTTCGTTCTAGTAAAGAGAGAACCCTTTTAATACCCTGTCGTCGCTCTAATTTTCTTGCTTCCTCTTTCACAGTAGTGGCCGCTCGATTGTGGAATAATCTACCCACTAATGTTAGAGACACTTACATTTAAGTCAAGATTGAAATGTCACTATCTAAATATTTAAATTGTTCCTTTATCCTTCATTCTTCCTTCCCATTCCCTCTCCTCTCTTCATAGTATAGTGTTATTTTTTTTTATATTTTTATTTTGTTAATCTTTGTTTTCAATATTTGTATAAAACTGTAAGATTCAATATGTCCGGGTATTTGTAATTTTCTCAAACTGAACGGTTTGGGTAGGTAGGAAGAAATTTCCTTGAGGCAATATGGCCGCCCTTATATGTATATATTGTATATGTATATAAACTGTTTAATAAATAAATAAACCAAGTTTAACGAACACAATTCGTTCTATAATAGAATTTTAAGTAGCGACCACATGAGGACAGGACAATATTGTCTTATCCCAGAATCGGATTTATTGTCCTTGAATTAACAAAAATTTGAAAAACAGGATAACAGACAGACATTGTCCTAGAGATGGACGGGCAGGCTATCTCCGCAGGACTGCGCGCATCCCCATTGTCCTCATGTCAACGTTCAACAAGCGTCCGTGGACACGGACAGGGCAGTAGGATAATAGCCACTTGCTTCACGTGAGTGTCGCTCCCGCGCATCTTTCCAACAAAAATGATGGCAGAAATAACGTCTTAATTATTTCGTTCGTCCTCCAACAGTTCAAATACATCTGGGTATAATAGAAATAATATTGTTCGCAAACTCGCTCGTAATTCACATAATTGTATATTCATTTTCACAGCGTTCTGTGTGAACTAGGGTATTTATATTGGTTGAAGCTCCTACCCCAGTTGGAGATTGAGAGAGGACACGAGGTTGCTGTTTGATGTTCATTTATTACATGGCGAATATATAATAAATTATGTCGCGCGAGTGTTGAGGAGTTGAAAAAACTGCACTTGAACTACATGCTGGAACTGAGAGACTTCGTCGAGCTGGACTGACTACTGCACTGAACTCGGGCTGACTGACTGGCATTGCGTTCTGTGGTCTCTTTATAGACCACGTTTATTTGTAGTTAATTTCTTCATGGTAGGGACGATGTTAATGTACTGCAGAACGATGCTCCCGATTTATGTGCAATACTGTTAGAGTTGCATTATAATGTTATTTATGCTTTATAAAGTTATTTCATAACATCTTAAGAACGAATATAAACTTTTAATATATATATTTTTTTTTATTAAAATTTCTCAATAACATATTTTTCAAATTAATTAAAAATATTTCAATCTTTTCTATCTCCTTTATTTCTTCAGGTAACTCATTTTACAGCTTCAATCCCTTGTACAATGAGTTTTGAAATTCTGTTTTTCTCCTCATTACTAATCTTATCTTTTTTTTACCCCTTTTTTCATACGTATGACATTGTTGGTTAAATTTTATTGTTGTTTTAATTTTATTCATCCTCTTAATTATTTCATGCATAAAAATTGCTACATTATATTTAATTTGCTGCTATACTGTGAGCGAGCCAATTTCTTTGTGCATTCTTTCTACATTGGAATAGATATTTCTTTTGAGTATAATATCCTCATCGCCTTATTTTAAAGAATTCGTATATTTTTTTATTTCTTCTTCATTACATAAAAAAAGAATAGAAGAACAGTAATTTATGTGTGGACGAATTATTGTTTTATAGATAAGAACACTACTCTTTATATCTATTACATTTCGCGATCTTCTCATAAATGTTTTTTTTGTTACTTTTATTATTATTATTATGGCTAACTTATATAGCGCCATTTTCATAATATGATACCTCAAGGGCGCTTTCTATAGATAAACAAATCTAATTGAAGCTTTTAAATTTGTAATTTAATTAAAACAATTAATTTTGCTGTCACATGCTACGGATTAATTCAAATGATTTAGAGAACAAGTGTGTTTTAAGTTTTTTCCGAAACATCACTTCACTTTCACAGCCTCGCACCTCTGCTGGGAGAGCATTCCATGCCATAGGGCCTGCGACCGCAAATGGGCGTTCACTAAATTTAGTGCGCTGTTTGCGTAGAGGTATGATAACTTTTCCTCTCGCCGTAGACGTAGCTGATCTAAGCGTGAGACGCCTGTCAGCTAGTTCATCTGGAATGCATAGTTCCCTTAGATATTCCGGAGCAGAGTTGTGCAGTGATTTATACATAAGCCAACAGAGTTTGTATTCCACCCTCTGTGGAAAACGTAGCCAGTGTAATTCCCGAAGTAGTGGAGTGATAGGACTGAACTTAAGAGATTCCGAAAATAAGTCTCGCTGCGGCATTTAATACAGATTGTAGGCGAGTCATTTTGTTCATTGGTAGACCTGCATAGTACCATTACAATAATCGACTCTAGACACTACAAACGCATTTATTAATTGACGGGGGGCATCAACCGGCAAATTTTTGCGTATGTATTTAATTTGTCTCAACTGGTAGAAGCATGAACTTATCGTTCTACTAATTTGAGCGTCAAGAGAAAGGTCAGAATTAAGTAAAACTCCCAGTAGTTTAACGGTGGGTAAAGCGGTACTCCCTGCATTGGGTAGGGCCGTATCCTGGATCAAATTCTGTCGTCTGGCTGAAGCCACCCATAGTTGTTCAGTTTTTGATGGGTTTAATGTTAGTCTGTTTTCAGCCATCCAGTTTCCTATTTTCTCGATGTATCCATCAATTAAATTGACAAGCACATTTCTCTCGCCTGGTTTGCAATAAAAATAAATCTGTGTATCATCTTGAGAATGTGTTTTGAAATTCAAATGTCTATTCAAGTAAACCCCGAGATACTTAATTTCGTCCACAGAATTTATATTTAAATTTTCAATATTAATATTTTATCCTTGGGGAATATTTCATACATTGCTTTCTTCAGTCATCACACTATTTCAGGTCAAATGTTTTAGCACGTTTGTGTCATCGATAATGGACTATGAACCCTACACATGTATTAAATAAATAATAGAATCGGGTTGTGGTTCCGTGGCTAGTGTTCCAGACTCACGGATCAGAGGTCCAAAGTTCGAATCTCACTCTACCCCAACTTGATTTTCATTTTCTAATAGTGAGTTATTTACACATCGTTGAAAATGGCCACCAAAATTTAAATATTTGGGTAAACTATATTTATTTCTTTTTTCTTTAAAAAGAAAAAATTTCTTTGTCTATTTTAACGATTATACAAACCATCTTTTGTCTATGGTTGACCTCTTGCAAGTTGACATAGGCAAAAACATAGACAAACGCAATGAGTGCAGATAGGTAGGCCTTCCTCGGGCGGCTGATTCTTTCTCCGTGGAATACATTCTTAGGAGAGATGAGCCATAGAAACATGGACACCCAATGAAGACCTGAAACATTATTGTTATTGGATTATAAACAAGCAGCCCAGAAGGCGAAATTATCAATATTTTTAATGCCACCATTAGATAACGCCTTTGGTCATTGGCATATTTTTAGTGCTACTTCTAGATGACAACCGCGGACAAAGAGCTATTTAAAATTATTAACTTACCTATAACAAGGAAAACCCAATGTTCGTAGAGAGAGGCGTAGACTGTCAGGGCTGTTACTCTAGCAGATATGGTGCCAAGCCTCCAAGCAAACTGAAAAGGTAATTAAGATCTTGCAAACAGAAATATAAACAGATCGAGAAGATTTTAGAGATGAAAGCTAGGATATCCAGAAATTTTTCAGAAAACTTATTCTCTTCATCATCGAACCATTATCCACACCCAGTAGTGCATAAGGCACATCATTGGTCAATCTTTCGCTTCGTAATTCCTCTTTCTTCTCTAACTCATATGGTGTCCATGCGGCTCGACTGTGGAATCATCTCCCATCCACCATCAAAGTTGTTACTACATTATCTCTGTTTAAATCACGTCTGAAGAAACATCTCCTTTCTCTTCCTTAATCTCGCCTCCTTTCCTTTTTCCTCTTTCCTCTTTTTTCCTTTTTCCCATTGAGTAATAGTTTTGATTTAAGGTAATTTATAAACAAATACGTTTATTTCTATTTTTATATATTTTTAACTTTTTAATCTTTTTTTTTCTCTATTGAATATGTTCTGTAACTTGAATTATGAAATAAAACTTTTATTTTATTGGTTGGTTGGAAGAAATTGCCATTTGGCAATAAGCCCGCCAATGTACAAATAACATTATGTACAAAAAGTTAAATAAAAAAATTAAAATCCAAAAATTGTCCTTGCGCATTCCTTCGGTGTTTTTGGGACGAGGGGGACAGTGAGACGTATTTACCCAAAACATCTCAGTGATGAGATGCTCATTGACACAGCAAACTACACATCGATTTTTCAACTCGGTTTGCTTTGCCGATTTGATGTTTTCTTCGGTACTCGACGTTGCTGGACGTCCAGTATGTTTATCATCATCTAAGCATTCACGGACGTCTTTAAACCTCTTATACCATCCGTGTTTCCGACATACACGATTCTCCAAAGGCTTTATTCAACATTTTCAATGATTCGGCACACAAAATTTCAATAGCAACACAAAATTTGAGGCACGCTAGTTGTGCCAATTTTTTACCCACAGTAAAAGTTGCCACACAGCAATTTTTCAACTCACTCAAACAGGCGCTGACAGAATACTGAGCATCCGATCGCCGTCAAACTTTGACAGATTGTCAAAAACAGTGCTGTCAACTTGGCTACTCTACTAGACTTCCAAATTCCCTTCTCTAAAATGTTCTCGATCCCTGTTGTCAAACAAACAAAACAAACCATCACGCCGTTTCCCCGTAAGGGTAGGCAGAGAGGATAGAACGCCACAACACTCTATCTTTGCATACAGATCTCGCTTCCTCTACATTCATACATCTTCTCATGCACGCGCGCCGATTATTACGACTTTTGACATGTCCATCTTTAAGTATTTGTTGGATTTGGTCATGCCATGTCTTTCTCGGTCTTCCTCTATTTCTGCATCCATCAACATTCGCATTGTAAATATTCTTAGCCGTTCTCTCGCTGTCCATTCGTTCTACATGTCCAAACCAGCGCAGAGCTCCTTTCTTGATTTTGTCAAAAATGCTTGTCTCAGCCTTACATAATGTACGGATCTCAACATTTGTGCATCTATCGTACATAGTTTTACCACACATTCGCCTGAGAGATCGCATTTCGACAGCATTCAGCTTACTTTCATCCCTGTTTTTCCAAGTCCATACTTCGCTCCCATACATCAGGGATGGGACCAGGACTCCGTTGTGAACTGCCAATTTTGCCTCTTGTGACAACCATTTATTTGAAAATAAATAATATGGATAATGCCTCTCAGCTCACCTGAAAAATGACTCCTAGCCATGTCAGCACAAGTCTGTGAACATTCTGAAGGCGGACGTTCTTGCTGAAGCTCGCGAGGGCCCAACACACGGAGAAGAGACTAAGTGAGGCCGAGATCACATTCAACTCGGTAAATGCTGCACTGGCTGGAAACAAATTCATAAACTATAGTCCTTAAAATATATGTAGCTTGATTAGAATAACAGCTGCCAAACTAATGTCAATAGTGATGGGAAATTACTGATCACTGATCATGTACCGATCAAATCGATTTTATCAGTTTTTTCATGCAAACATGAAACTCAAAATGCAAAAACAAGCCTATTATAGTATGTTTAAAACAATTATTTACTAAAAAATAAGACTTTTAATACTTTTTTCATGAACAACATCAAATTAATATTTTTTTTATTCGATCTTTTTACATTGATCAATTTGTCTATCTCTAACATTTTTGCAAAATGATGTAACCTTGTAAGAACGTTGTTAATAATAAAGTTTATTTTAATATTATGTTAATAAAATTTGTATAAAACCACTCACCGACTTATCTGTCTACCGGTTTCGAGACGTAACCCGTCTCTTCGATAAGTCGGTGAGTGGTTTTATACAAATTTTATTAACATAATATTAAAATGTTGGACCACAAAGTTAATGCTTTGAATATTAATAAGGTTTATTTTAGTTTTAAAGCTGATTTTATATATTAATGTTGATTTATGTGTCAAGCATTGTATTAAAAAAATAAATTAACAAGCTAATCAATATAAATAACTCCTTTGACGTTACTTCAAAGTTATGTCATCACTTTTTCTGACAAATGTCATTCTAATCAAGCTATATTTTAAGGACTATAACACAAATAATATAATAATACTAGTTATATATATTGCTATTTTCCATGTACTCATTTATTTATTTATTATATATACGGCCTAAGCCAACTACAACAGTTACATGAAGAAACATAAATACAAGAAACTGAACAAAAAGAACATAAAACTATGTAGCAACGACAAACAAGGGCAAAACAATAATTGTATACAATATATTCGTAAAAACGAAAGACCTAAGACTTCGAACTAAACCATGCCAATCCAACTTCATCCCACACTGTTTAGTCGCGAAGAGATCTACGAAAAGCCGGAAGATCTATCCCAGAGAATTCCAAGTCATGTGATGAATTGTCTAATCTACACATTCTGGACATTGGGGCATAAAAACCAAAGTTGCTCTTGGAAGATTTTAATTATAAATTATAAATTATAAATTACAATTATAAATAGCAGATTTTGACTTCTGGTGACACGGTTGGGAACATGAAAAGAAATTGATTAAGTCCATAATAGGCCTTTTTTCGAAGTACGCTTTTTATAAAAATGTTGAATTTATTGTCCGTCATAATTAGGACATTGTCGGGTATTCTAATGTAGAAGCGTGCGCAGTGCGCCGCAAACGATGTGCTCACTTTACTTAGCTTCAATTTTGGGATTACCAATTTGCCTTTATTTCTAGTATTATGGTTATGATTGACGCTATTTTTTTGAAAGAGAGATATATTTTTACGCACATATAGGGTGAGCCTTAACTGTATACCTAGATTCAATTGTCAAAAATTAAATAATTGTAGAACTTTCAAATGTTTTGTTTATATTTTCAGAAACTACAATAAATGGAAATATTTAAAAATTATACTGTCCAAGTTCCACCAGTTTGTAGACATTGTTTAGGGCGGATTCGCAAATTCTCAAAAATCAGGTTAAAAAGTTGCTCGTGGGATGGCGTGCGTTAATTTTCCGTACAATGTTTTATTTAAACTGATTTATTATTGTTGGACTGTCTTCATCGACTCTTGATTTTAAATATCTCTCCAAAAATAATCACACGGGCTGAGATCCGGGCTCCGTAGGGCCACTCAATGTCTCTTCTGTCTCAAACGGTCGAAGATCGGTATCATTCGGCTTCAACTCTTGTATCAGTTGAATTTTATAGGCTTTTAGATGTAAATCATTGCGTAAAATTCTTTGTTAAGTGGTGCTCTTGTTGTTTGAGGCTTGGCTTCTCTTGCGAGTTGATTGTTGCAGATTTTCCCTAACCGATTCCTCGCCGACTTCGGGTGGCTTTCATTCATTATTCTTACTGCTGAGCCGGTTGTCTCGAACATTTTGATCCATTCCCGAATAGACTTTGCGCTTGGTGCTTGAGTAATGCCTCCTAAACCAAAGTGAGCGTGGTACATTAGTCTCGAAATCGTCACGGAATAATTGTTTACGAAATATGCGCGAACACACAACGCGCGCTGCATTCCCGTGAATGGCTCCATGGCGACTAAAAATTTCACAAAATAGCGCATCTAACGCTACCCCTCGCACCGCGCCCGCCCTACGTATAATTAAAAAATAACAAAACAAACCGCGAACACAGTTAAGGCCCACCCTGTACATAATATTATCATTAATATACTGACTATAAACAGTCATAATTTTTATAAACTATTAACTGCGCCATCTCCAGAACAATAAAGCCAGTGTGCATTTATTACCTCCTCTATCTATGGTGAGTATCGGACGAGTGGAAGGTGTAGTTGTTTGGATGGACTGCGAACCAGATCCGGTGATACCCTCGGCCAGGACGTGGAGTTGCAGAAGCAGCATAGGTGCAGCTTCACAAAAAGCATGCACCAATCTTAACATACCTGCAAACACAAATTATCTTGATTCATAGGTGTTTTAACACATTTTATGCGGGATTCGCTACAATCTAACAGGTTAATGCAGCGGGCGAAAATCAACAAAAAATTTAATAATAACTCATTTAATAAAAATCACTCTTCCTACTAAAATATCGGTTCTTTTTTGATGAAATTTTGAGTGCACATTCACATCTAGTAAGAGATGAGGGTAGATGTCAAATATATTTATAGCGTGGCAGTAAAATATACAGGCACTTGTCTTTACTCGCATTTGCAGGATGACAAACAAAGAACAATCCACTAAATGTTATTAAATATTTGTGTGTTTGTTTATTTCGATGGCTTACGCCTTTAAAAAAGTATAAAATAATATTGAAAAACAATTATAATAAAACAAAACACCTGAACACAGAATAAAAAATATAGATACATGAAATACATGATACATAATTAAAAAAGGAATGGCCCACGCTCAGACGCTGAAGTCTTTGTGGGCATTTTTTCCAATTTATGGTATAGCTTAATTTTAAGATGTATTTTTTCAAAGTGTATTTTGTAATTATATTTCTATGTAAATAATATATGTATGGAAAAATAAACAAATTAAAAAAATAAAATAAAATCAGCAGAAAATAAGGAAATAATAAAGAAAAATTAAATAAGATATTATAACATAGGTATGCAGCAAATTAACAATAAATAATAATAATCATAGTTTATTAACAAAAATAACAATTACTTTATCTACTACATACACACTTAGGTAATAGATTTCTCTGGATCATGTCTAGTCTGCCTGACTAGGTACAACCTGTTTTAAGGCAGACATTTTTATGCAAAAATAAACAATAACAGTACTACCTACTAGTTAATTTACTATATAGTTATAAAATATTAATTTATTAGGAATGTATTTTGAGTAAATTTTCCGAATTTTCTCGACCTAAACCCAGTAACAATTTTTTTTAAATTTATTAAATTGAATCCGGGTCATGGTTTTGCAATGTTTGGGTAACATATTGAATATTTTGGGGCCCAGAAACCTGAAATTTCTTTGCCCGAATTCAGAGTTTGTGATAGACCCCATGACCCATCCTCTAGTTTGACTTCTGGTAGTGTGGGAGTATTCCTTTTGGGGTTTGATAGAATAATTTACTTTCACAAACATTAATATTCTAAAAACATATATTTGTCTTATATCTAAGATCTCAAATTCCTCAAACAACTTGACGCTGGGGTACCCGAAGGGCTTTTTAAAATTATTTTAATGATTGATTTTTGAGCAGATTTGAGAGGTTTTAATATCGATTTATTAGTGTCTCCCCATCCTATTATGCCATAAATAAAGGGTTTAAATAAAAAAGTAATGTATCATAGCATAAACAGTAAAACAAGTATAACACTTAGTACATTTTTATGATTTAGAAAAGAAGTGATTAAAAAGTAATGATTTGAATTGGTATAAAGATAAATTAAATAAGTTTCCATGTTTGTTTGCTAACATGTGGAACCGTGGAATAGGCGAGTATTTGGCAAAGTTTGAAGTATGCAAATCAACAGCAAAAGAAGTATTTTGTCTCGTCCCACGCTGTCTCACATAAAAATCCACACAATTTAAAAGTTCGGGACTGTCAAGAACATTATTCAATAAATTTAAAAGCAGCGCTAAATCTGAAATTTCCCTTCTATCACTAATACATATTAATTTTAACTGCTCCATTAAATATTTATAGTTAAGCTCTTAAATTGGAATGTTTAATTTGAAATTTACAAATCTTAAAAACTGGTGTTGGACCTTCTCCACACGGTTTAAATGGGTAACATAATGAGGAGACCAAACTGAGGACCCATATTCTAACTGGTTTATTACTAGGGTCATGTATAATATTTTTAATGCATCAACAGACTTAAACTCTCTTGTTTTTCTGATAACAAAGCTTAGGGTTTTTGTGGCTCTATTTACAATCTCATTCATATGGGGAACAAACGTAAATTTATCATCAAAGATGACACCTAGATCATTTATTTTCTTTACAAGAGTTAATGTCGTATTACTGATGCTTTATTGAAAAACCAATGGATTTCCTAACTAACTAACTAACTAACTAACCATCACGCCATTTCCCCAGAGGGGTAGGCAGAGAGGATAGAACGCCACACCACTCTGTCCTGGCACACTTCCTTTGCTTCCTTCACATTCATACATCTTCTCATGCACGCACGTCGATTATTCCGACTTTTCACATGACCACTTTCAAGAATTTGTTGTACTTGATCATGCCATGTCTTTCTCGGCCTTCCTCGACTTCTACAACCAGACACATTGACTGCATTACATGACACTTATCCACGTTAAGAAAAAGATAATTTCTTGTGCACCAGGTCTCAAGACTATCCAAACAATTATCCGTTTAACAACTTACTGACTTTTCTTTGCCTACCGGTTTCGAGACATACCCGTCTCTTCGTCAGGACGCCAATTAAACCAACACGCAAAACCCACTATACACCTTCACCATAGTTATTGCACAAAAATATAAAACCAACACGACATACATTTTAATAAGCACATGAACTGATTAGATTATGAAAATATTTTATCTTGTTTGAGAAAGAGTGTCCAGGGTTCTGATTCCATTTCACGCACATAAGTGAATTTTTCATCCGCCTGGACACAGAGATGATTATTAAAGTTTAGGAAAACTTACATAGATTTCTGACTTCGTGCTTCACATAGCGAAGGTCCACGGGAACGAATAGCTTGGCGTACCTCCATAGTACGCCTAGTTGCAGGCCGTGCAGGACATGGGGGGCGTAGCGGGCACAGCCCCGGCGCTTGGGGCCCCCTTCCGCCACGTGCAAGTACCAGCGGAGGGACACAACCTGGAGTTTATTTAACACCACGTAAGTTTCTGAATTTATTGCAACAGGGAGGGAAAACATTTTTGAGAAGGGAATATGGAAGCCTAGGTATTTACAGGACTTATGACCTGCCATTGGCTGGGTTGAGTGGCCACTTTACACGCTGTGTTACATTTACTATTCTGTCTATATTTGGACAACAATATTTCTTCAATTCTTCCATCGGTTTGTGAAGTTTAAGAGCCGAAACCTTTACTGGTGCGTGTGAGTTCATCTGGCTGAATAATTTTATCTGCATACTAGGCAACGCTTGAAAATATACATGAACAAATCATAATGTAATGTATCCATTTTAGATAGCCGTACAAATAAAATTTGGACACTTAGTTATACCGTAACTAATTAACAATATATATATAACTTTTTTTGAGTTGCCTTGATTCTTTTGGAGAGTCTGAAACCGTCCCTCCTCTCGTAGGATAGCGATGATATTAATTATTTTATTTTATTTTTGGGTCCCGAGAACTGCCTGAGATGGTCACCCCACCAAAGTCTATTTGATCTCGGAATTATTGTTACATGTCTGCTATATTTTATGTTTATATCCATAATTAATGTTAGATGGAGACTATCATAAACAGAGAACACTCCGTTTTCATTTTACATTAATTTGTTTTATATAGATTCCCTGTTTATTAAGTATGTATATTATTTTTTTGCAATAAATTATAAATAAATAATAATAAATAATAATAAATAATAATAATTTCTTTTACAAGACAGTGATGGTAAAACAATTTCGAACACCTATTTATCAAAATTCTCTGTCCTCACAATTTATGTAAACCAAAACACAAAAATAACAATGTATAAGTTTTAAATAGTGTATTTGTTGCACAAAAATCCATAATTAAAATAATACTCAGAGTCCGGATACAGACATCAACGAAGAAATATTCCATATATCACAACTTATGACACCAAAACAATTATACGCTAAAACAATACTCACTTATAGATTCAAAAACTACTCTTACTCAAATGAAAGACATAACCTCCACAATACATCACATACAAATAATATAATCACTAGATCCTCAACACATAGACAACTTAAACAAATACAAACAAAAACCACTTTCGGACAAAGGGATTTTGAGTATTATTAATTAAAATCTATAACCTACTTCCACTATCTATTAAAACAATTAGTAACGAGAAAATGTTTAAAAGGCTATAAAAAATGGATAGTGGAGCTAGGTAGAGTAAAATGGATTGTCTCACTGCTCCACAAGTGTATAGCTTATGTTAGGTTTTTGTTATTTTCATTGTGTGTTTGTATATAAATAATATAGATGTACATAAATACCTTGTTTTAAACTGTCTGAATATTTGTTAATTATCTTAGTTTTTTTAAGTTAGTCTTCTTTGTTTATTCTCAGATGTAATTAAAAAAAAGTATATTGTTAAGTGTCCTCGGCACGGGAAACCCCAGTGAGGTCACATTATTTTTATTATTAATTATTGTTTGTAAGCAAAAAATATGAATAAATAAATAAATACGGTTTTATTTATTATATTATATTTATTTATTACTAGCGGACCTGACAGACGTTGTTCTGCCCAAACGTTGGCTTGGAAAAATATTTTCATTGATAAGAAGGTACCTAGGTACTTGTTTATGATTGAATTCTAAATTATTAAATAATTAATTTTCAAATATAGAATTCTTTTTGCAAATGTTAAACTCGGCTCTTCTCACCAACAGCGGGGCACTTTATTGTCTTTATTCATGAATGCAATTTTTTTAAAATGTATTGAATGTCAGTAAAAATAAATAAATAGAATAGCAACTTCCCGGACTGGACCTACGTGACTGACTGCGGCGGGCGTAAACACGTTACTATTTGCTTCACGCGCACAATGCAAAACATTGGTATACTGTGAGTGTAATTTACCCCCGATTTCCGATAAAATCCTTTTTTTGCCTAATAAGTACTTATTATTTAATAACAAATTATTTCAGTCGATATGTAACATGTGTAATGGAGGAATACTGAAAATCTAAACCCAATATTTATTATATTTATAAAGATATTACAGTTATTAGACGCAATGTGTACTAGCTACACATCACCGGGGAGGGAGGGTTAATGTCATTTCCCCCGTGGGGGTAGACAGACAGGATGGAAAGCCATATCACTCTGTCTTTGCATACAGACCTCGCTTACTTCACATTCATGTATCTCATGCACGCACCACGATTATTCCGCCTTTCGACATGTCCCTATTCAAAATTTTGTTGGATTTAGTCATGCCATGTCTTTCTCGGTCTTCCTTGTCTGCATCCATCAACATTAGCATCGTAAATACTTTTAGCCGTTCTTCGCAGTCAATTCGCTCTACGTGTCCAAACCGAACCAACGCAGTAATCCTTTAATGATTTTGTCGATAATGCTCGTCTCAGCCTTAAATAATCTTGAAAATATTTTTCATGTGTAAAAGTTTCAACTTTCAACTTCACAAAATTAAAATGATTTAACCTGATATTATTTTTGGTATTATACCTGGGAGATGAGCAGGGAGCTGGCTATGATGACCAGGGCGATAGCCGCGGCGGCCGTGCGACCTCGCTCCAAGAGCGCATAGCACATGACCACGTCGAACACAACATCGCAGAAGTAGCCGGCAGCGAGATCACGTTGACAGGACGTCGCACAGCGGCAGGAATTCCGCTGCCATAGCAGAATACCATCTACATTCACCACCATCTGGAAAATAAATATTGCATATTATTACAAACATCTTAAAAGAAATTATGTACGTAGATTACTACTACTATTTATTTATTTGACACTTTATATACATATACAAATATATATATACATATAAGGGCGGCATATTGCCTTAAGGCAATTTCTTCCTACCTACCAAACCGTTCAGTTTGAGAAAATTATAAATACATGGACATATTGAATCTTACAATTTTATACAAAATTTAAAACAAAGATTAACAAAATAAAAAAATATATATTAAAAAAAAATAAAACTATACTATGAAGAGTGGAGAGGGGATGGGAAGGAAAGAAGAAGGATAAAGGAACAATTTAAATATTAAGATAGTGACATTTCAATCTTGACTTTAAATGTAAATAAAGAAGGGGCGTCTCTGACATTAGTGGGTAGATTATTCCACAATCGAGCGGCTACTACTGTAAAAGACGAGGCAAGAAATTAGAGCGATGACAGGGTATTAAAAAGTTCTCTCGTTACTAGAACGAAGAGAATAGTCCGTTGTTGTGAAAGAGGTTGGATGAGCTCTCTCAGATAAACAGCGAAGAGGGATTATTTAAAATATTGTGAAGAAGTGATAGAATGTGAATGTTTCTTCCATGCCTGATACTGAGCCAGTGTAGTTGCGAGCGATACTCGGTATGTGGTCAAATTTGCGAAGATCAAAGATATAACGAATACAAATATTCTGCAATCGTTTTAACTTATCAAGTAATTCAGAGTTAGCAACTGGATAACACACATCCGCATAGTCAAGGAGTGTAAGAAGTAAGCTCTGGACTAATGTTTGCTTATTATTAATTGGCAAGAAATTCTGTAATCTTTTAAGTGAGTGCAAACTGCTATAAAGTTTACGACTAACTTCGTTAACCTGATCGTGCCACCCCAAATGCCTATGAATGATGATACCTAGTTTTCGACTGACGTCACGAATGGAATTTACTACTACTACTACTACTACCATCACGCCATTTCCCCGTAGGGATGGGCAGCAGGCGCGTGCGGTGACTTTCATCAGTAAGGATGCAGACAAAAAATAATCATGTTCTTAATTTTAGTAGGTTTATTCAGAATTATTTAAGTTGTCCATTAGAATAATATTAATTAATAGTTGACAATCAATAAATTGACGGAGCACAGGCGAGTCTAGAGGTGAAGCTGCAAATTTTCTTATTTTCTTCTTTTTCCACTCCTAAGTGGAGCATGTGGACATCACCAGACGCCTCCGGGAGACCTTATCATTAGCCAGCACTCTCGCCTCCTCCAACGTCAATTCCGCGTTCCTTTAGTTCCGCCAAACAAAGCTGAAAGATCGCCATCGATGGTCTTCCAGGACGGTCCCCGTAGGTGTGAAAGGAGATAACAATATAAACATCAAAACACTAAAACAAGACCTGAGACAATCGTTCATAAATTTGGGCCAAGTGCCAACAATGCGCTACTTTAAACTTTATGATAAACGTTATTAGAGTTGTTATTTCTTTGTATTATACAAGTTGGATGGTTCTTATCTCTCTGAGTCTCGAAAGAGAAATCTAAAACCTTATGAACCTAATTGGACAATTGCTATGGGAACTAGACGCAACTAGACGGATTAAGAATATGGGGATTAAGTTTTAAATCTTATACGGATAGAGTCTTGAACTTACAGGTACAAATTTTAAAAATTATCGTACCTGTAAAAATAAAGAATGAGGCAAAAGACAACAATAAAATATTATTTGATTTTGTTAACGTTTTGCCAATTAACAAACAGTGTCAGTATAAGATAATGACAGATCATTTCCTCGATTGCAATTTTAAATCCAAAATAAACCACCAGATCATGACCCGACAAGTATCGGCACAGCAGCTGATGGTACCACGACAGAAAAACTACTATGGTGACAGAACAATGGGTAGTGTAGTACCAAAACTGTACAATTTAATACCAGCTAAAAATCGTGAAGAAAAAAACCTAATTTCATTAAAAAAAATAGTCAAAAAATTATTAAACAGCAAGTGAAACTTAAGTGTATAAATATATTTTATTTTTTAATTATTATTAAACTATGTACTTACTTATAAATTTAAAAAAAAAAATGTAATGTAACCCGCAGACAAGCTTCGGCTTTGCGGGAACAAAAATACAATTATGTATGTTACTTATTTGTTAAAATGAATAAAACTTTTTTTTTAAAAACTCGACAAGCAGCATCCCGCGCATACAACCAATACTATCAAGAACAAGATACCTGCATATTTAGTACGTACGTTGGTATAGGAAATACGCATATGTAGCTAGGTATGTATACTGAAGATATTGTTCGAATCGAGTGCACTTGAACATTCTCAGTGAGAATTTTAGGAATACATATTTGAAGGTTTTATTTCGTATTTATTTTGTAAAATTCATATAATTTTTAATTTTCCAAGGGACGCGCCGCATTCGCAGTATCGCAGAGAGAATGGACCGCCACACACGTCTATCCTGGCATACATTCCTAGCTTCTTCCCCTTCTTCTTCGGTTCTGCCCGCTTTCGACATGACCAGACTTAAGATTTTGGTTTATCTGATCATGCCACGTCTTCCTTGGTCGTCCTCGTCTCACGTTACCGTTCATTTTCGCCACATATACTTGTTTTACAATTCTCTCGTCGTCCATTCGTTCTACGTGACCGAACCATCTCAGAGATCCTTTCTTAATCTTATCAATTATACTTGACTCAGATTTACACTCTCGCCTGATTTCATTATAGTTACCAAATTTAGATCTAAGATCAAAATTAATAAAATCTAAATGTTGAATCAAACACTTAAGTCTACTAACAGAATAAAATATAAAAATAACTAAAGAATAAAATCATAAGATTCCATATGTCCATGTACTTGTAATTTTCTCAAACTGAACGGTTTGGGTAGGTAGGAAGAAATTGCCTTGAGGCAATATGCCCGCCCTTATATGTATATAAAGTGTTAAATAAATAAATTTACCATATTGATGTACCATATATATTTTTTTCAATTATTATTATTTTTCTGATCCTTTATAATATTTGTGGTGATATACTTGTATGGCTGTGTTAACTAATTACTTGTCTAGTTGGGACTTAGTCTCAAAAAATGTGTAATAAATTGTTTATAAGTGCAAATAAATTGTTTATAAGTGCAAATAAATTGTTTATAAGTGCAAATAAATTGTTTATAAGTGCAAATAAATTGTTTATAAGTGCAAATAAATTGTTTATAAGAGCAAACATCGCGTACGATGTTTGCTCGGAGACACTTTTCATATATAGCTCCAAGAGTGTTCAACGTCTTGGATGAACATATTAAGTTCTCCAAAACAACGTCTATGTTTAAGATGAAGATCCATAACTGGATTGTATCGAGGGGTAGAGACCACTGTATGAGATTGCTTCGGGAATAAATGCATTACATCGCTGCTGTTTTCATTATTATCCATATACGTATATCGTATATGCGTATGTCATCACTGTCATACGTATTATTATATAACTTTTGATTCCATTTTCGACATGTATTATAAATTTTTATTAATTTTATTTTTCTATTACTATTTTGTATATTGTTTTGATTATTTTGCATATTTTTTTGATTACCTGTATATTGTTTTAATATGTAAATAAATATTTTTGATTTATATATCGAAGAGTCCCGACTTAACACGGAATTTTCTAACAAGTCGGGACATAAAAAAACATATAATTGTGTATTTTGTGCATTAAAAAAAAAAAAAAGTAAATGAATAAATAAATGTCATTTAAAAAAATCAATGAATCATTCCCTTTCCGCACCTAATGGTGCATAGGGCGTTGTTTTAGTACACAGATCGCAGTAAATCTTGATCGTTTTTGTTGCATGAAGGTAAGTGGTAGGTACGGCAAAGTTTCTCAAAAATGTATAATTTTTTTTATGTATGTATGTCCAATTGCTAGCAGACTGGCCGGATTTTCTCCCAACGGAGTTGTTCATATTTAAATTTGTATATGGACTATTGTATATGAAAAAATTTAAATAATATGAACAACTCCCTAGGGGGAAAATCCAGCCAGTCTGCAAGCATTTGGAAAATAAAACATTCGGAGAAAGGAAACCATTCGATGTTTTTTTATTCATCATCATCATTCCATGTCCGCTCCCTAGCTGGGGCATATGGTATCCACAAAGAGTCTCCATGCATCTCTGTCAGCCGCCGACTCCTTTGCGTCCTCCCAAGGTTCTCGTCCCAAAGTTCTGACATAAACTGCCGGCGAACTGTCAGCGTGGACGTCCAGGACGTCGAGAACCTGATGCCTCGTAAAGCAGGCAAGCGTGGTTAGGGCTCTCAGGAGGCCTCCGTGGTGAAGTGGTCAAGGCGCTTGACTCACACGCGAAAGGTTCCAGGTTCGATTCCCGGTGAGAACACAAATAATAAAAATGTGATTTTTCTCAAGCCTGGGTGTTCTGTGATGTAATTCACCACTGCAATTGGGCCTCCTGGCCTGTTGTGGTGCAAAATTAAATAAAATATATGGCCTAGCCAAGCGTATCGCCTCCGCTTGACGACAGTTGTCACCGGAGTTTGCTGCGTCCGTTCTATTATTACCTCATTCCTCACAAAATCAAACCACCGCACACCCAAGATTCTTCTGAGACACCTATTCTCAAAACTCAGAATTTTGCTATTTTTTTATTAGATTTGTGAAAAATCGCATTTATTGCACCAGATAAACGAAATAAACTTTTTTCTGCTGAAATATAATTAATTTTGGTTTAAAACAACGTAAACAAATCATTTTAGATATTGAACTACATTTTGAACAGGTAATGTAGGTTACTCGTTAGAAATGTCAAACTTTCGAAAACTTTTCCTAACTTGTATAGATATGAAAGCGCTATATAAAGACAACAAATATATAGCTGGATTTGTTATCAAACCCCCCAGGTACACGCTATTTATCACTTAAACATTTTAAATTAACTTTACACTAAGATAAAGGAGTATTTGCTACTTACCTATTTATTCCCTTGCATTCCTATATTCCTAACCTACACAATTCTTGATACCCTCGAAACTTTTAAGTAAACAAAGCTTTTCATGAACACACAACACTTGTAAACAATAGCCGCAACTGTTACGTATTTATTTATTAAGATCCCAGCGCCATTACTGCTTATAAATCACATATAATACGAATATTCTTAAGACACTGAAAACACTGGTCAAAAAACAACTGTTGCAACTAAGGAATGCAGGAAACACGGCGTTCACAAAAGTCAATGACCCAAAGTTTTAAAGTAACTTTTTTGCTTCGCCATTTAACCGCTTTTTTACTTATAAATCAATGAATCCATCAAGCAAACTAAATGATAAAGTGGCAATAGCTTTTTGTAGCTTGTTATGGGGTGGTGTGGCGTATTTCGCCCTGTGAAAATATTATTCAAATCAGTGTAATTGTTCATTTTTAGTCAACTTGTAGCTGTCAAAGGAATGCGGCGCGCTAGCTCGCTCTGGTGTTAAAATTTGTCATTAATTGAGCTTTTTTAAAGGGTTTTGTTCAGAAAGCTTATGCATTTTTACAGCAGATGGCGAAAATGAGGAAATAAAATAATTATTGGAGAGTTTATTTAAATATTATAAATATAAAGAATGTAAAGATTTGAAATCTTTCTCCGCCAGTAATTAAAAAATCGGTCAATTTTTATTATTCATTTATCTTCGATGCGATTTTTTAAAGTTTTGTAATTTTGAAATCACTTTGCCCGTGACGTCACGGGTCGGAGTCGGTGAGTTGCGCTGACGTTTTAAAATAGAGCCCCGTAGCGTCAAAATACACTAAACGCTGAAAAAATTCTGCCCGAAAACCGGAAATCTAACACAGCACATAACAACGCTGTAATTGATTTGCTGATTCACAACGACTTGTGACGTGGTTCAAACTAGTTCATTTATATTAAAAGCATTTTTTTTCATACGTACATAGTTAAAATAACATTTCCCTAGAGTCCCATATTATGTGCATTTTGTTTTAATAATTAAAAACAAATAAATAATAATTTTTGGTTTTTGGCTCTCCTGAACATTCAACTTTTTTGAGTTATGACTATTTTATCGGAATAAATAAAAGATATGTTGTTTTCATATTATTTACTACAAGCTTATTTATCGTTTACTTCGATTCGAATAGTTTTATCCTTTAGGATTATCTTTGGATATAATGATAAACAATTTAGTTTCGTCACTTTCTATAAGGGGGTGGTAGAATCTTGAGTCCAACATTCTTTTGCGGTTGACCAGAGGTTCATCATGCCAGCCGTACCTGCAACAAAAAAAAACAGTTTTTTTTTCAATGGGAGCGCATTTTTGGCATTCTTGTAGATACAATATAAGCTCAGTAGCTCAATCACGAATAACTATAGTAGGGCCAATTTAATAGGTCACATTTGACATTTGTCGGTTTTAGCTTCATAGTGAGGTGACCTGCTTAAAAACATCGATTAAAGTTAATGAATCGATTCGGACTTCAAACCTAATACATGTGAATTGAATTCAGTTACTATGAAAAAGTACTTATAGGTACTGTAATTTTATTTTTAAAACCATAAGTCAAATCCCTGTCCCATTAGGCAAAGTCACAAAATTCAATTTTATTTAAAGCAATTAAAAAGTATTACAAAATGGAAAAAAATATTTATGAAGAAAAAAACATAACAAAATTTAAAATAATGGTCAAGACATATGTGATAAACAATTTATAAATTAAATATATTTTCAATGTTATTATTAGAACACACATAACAATATGTATGATATGTGTGCCCTACTTTAAGATTTAAATAAATAAAATTATTAGGTACTTTATATCGTAAATTTAAGGAACAAAATAAGATAAGTACATAATTTAACAAAATTATCAACATTCGATTTTTCTGGGTAACATCCCTAGTGTTTAAAAAGAAAAAGGGTTCACTGATGCAACATTGTAACGACGTTTAGAACAGAAAAAGTTTATTATGTTTAGAATGGTTTATTAGTGAAAGTAAATCGTAAAATTACCTTCTTTTGTCGTTATTACAATAAATATGTAATCGGAATTGAAAAAAGTTAAGCAATTGTGCAGTTCTAAAGTCGAAAAAAAGTTGAATTTTGATGAAGTGTCAAATGTGACCTATTAAATTGGCCCTACTATATCGACGTGCTAATAAGCGACGTGATAACAATTTCTCACCATGGTTGTTTATCGTATTCGCGACACAATGCAACATACGTGAGCACCTAATATTGAATGTCGAAATACGAGGGTTGTGTAAAAAATGAGGTTCTCAAATTTTTTTCTTGTGTTAAGCATTTTTTATTTGAACTGAAAAATGCCTCATTGGAAAGCTTAATTTCTTAACTATTTTTCAACATAATCACCAGATTTTTCAACGCATTTTTGTTGACGACTAATCCACTTTTGGGATCCAGCTTCGAAGAAGTCCGCCGCCAGTCCGTGGAGGAATTTGGTGACCGCTTCCTGCACTCTTTCATCAGCCTCGAAACGTTGTCCACCCAAGTGTTGCTTTAATTTTGGAAAAAAGTGGAAGTCGCTCGGTGCAAGATCAGGGCTGCGGGAGCCTGTTCAACGAGATCCCAGCCAAAATTTTCGATTAAATCCTCGATTTGGCGAGAGGCGTGCGGGCGCGCATTGTCGTGGTGCAGTCTAACGCCTTTCGTCAGTCTTCCTCTCCGGCATTTTGGATGGCTCTTCTGAGTTTTTTCAAGGTCTCGCAAAAATTTTCCGAATTTATTGTGGTCCCTCGAGTCATAAACTCAACAAGCAGGACGGTCACCAAATTCCTCCACGGACTGGCGGCGGACATCTTTGAAGCTGGATTCCAAAAGTGGATTAGTCGTCAACAAAAATGCGTTGAAAAATCTGGTGATTATGTTGAAAAATAGTTAAGAAATTAAGCTTTCCAATGATGTACTTTTCAGTTCAAATAAAAAATGCCTTAAACCTGAAAAAAAAATTGACAACCTTATTTTATACACAACCCTCGTATTTACGTTTCGCGACGTATAATCCTGCTACGCAATAACATATTTGAATTTCACCGGTGTAAATATGGAAAATATTCCAAAACTGCCATTTTTGTTTATTTATTTATTATTTATCACGCTATTTATTGCATTTAGCCGGCGCGGCGGTTGGCAAGCCAAATGTCAAGGAAAGCAGTCGCCATAGAAGTTGTAATTTATTTTTCACTTTTTTGTATTAAATACTCCTTACTATTTTGCAAATGCCATATACATATTGTATGATTTTTATAGTAAACGCCGATTTTTCGCCAGTGGACTGCATTTATTTACGAGGAAAACAAAAAACAAACCGACACGAGCGTTGACTTATGACTGCGATAACTTAAGCATGTTCATTATTGTTCACTGTGATCGCTCAAATGCTTAGCACGTCGATAGTTATTTGTGATTGAGCTACTGTAGTAGTTTTAAATAATAATATTTACATTTTTTTTGTCGTTTAGTGTTATTCAAAACTGTTTTAATTTCTTTATTAGTATGTATTGTTTTCACAGGTTCAAAATATTTCTAATACCAAATTTATTTTTTTATCAATATTTTTTTAACTGTTTTTATATGTTTTTTTCTGTTTGTGTATTCAGACTTCTTAATTTGAAAATAACTATTTAATATTAATTTGTTTTAAATGCTATATTTTACTTTTAATTCTACTTACGTGGATGTGTATTATTGTTTTTTTAATACAGGGTGTTGTCTGCCTACCATGCAAGAGGTCTCGGTTTCGATCCCAGACATGGTTGACACAAAAAAAAAAAAATTGGTAATGTATCCAAAATAAAACCCATTTATTGGATTTTAATTAAGCTTTATTATTTTGTTTTTCTTAATATACAGGTTGTTCATTAAACCCTGTCACATCCGAAACCACAATGATCAGTATGAGCAAGAAGACATATTGGCGAATTAAAATATTTTTTTAGAACGAATAATATTTTTAAAAATTAAATATAAAAAAAAACAAATGGTTGCTTATTTCTGCAGGGCAGAAGTAAGCGAGGAGGAGGAGAGAGGAGTCTGATACTGCCCGCGCTCCCCTCACTTCTCCCCTGCAGAAGAAAGCAACCATTTTTTTAAAAATATTTTGTTTTTAAAAAAAATCTTTGTCCTGATTTTTTTTTAATATGCTAATATGTCTTCTTGCCCATCCTGATCATTGTGGTTTCGGATGTGACAGGGTTTACAGAACACCCTGTATGTTTTTTTTATTTATTAATGTAGTTACATTAATTATATATGTTATTTTTCTCTGTTACAATCTACTTTTATAATTTTACAGTAATTAATATATAGTCAAAATAAATAAAAGTACTAGACACAGTGAAAATATAGTTAAAAACGCGTTAAAAAAACCCAGTAAAATACATTGTAAAAACAAAATACATTGTAAGAAACATAGTAAAAGACATAGTCAAAAACATATTTAAAAGCCCGGTAAATTCGTAGTAAAAAACAAAATACATAGCGAGAACCATTGTGAAAGACATAGCCAAAAATTATATAATCGTATGTGTGTAGAAGGAATTCTAACATCTTCAATGCTTTGCCACTGATTGTCTCTATGTGTTCATGAAATGTCAGGGTGCTCACAAATTTAACGCCCATATTCCTAACATTCGATCTTCGTAGGAGATTCTAGTCTTTCATTTTGTAGCGAAAAGGTTTAGCTTTTTTACCACGTGTAAACGGCAGTTTATGCTCTGAGTTTGTGTGCGTGTTAATAAAATATCACAAAGCTTACTCATGGCTCTCAAGAACGGGCAGGGGAAACTTATTTTTGGGTCCTTTCGCCCTCGCCAAGTCTATTTTCTTGTAATATTCCTCAACTTTTACATCTTCCTCGGGGCTCTCGCTTTTAGAGCTCTCGTGCCTTGCGTAAAACTTCGGGGATATTGGGTTGACTAGAAATCAATTGAATTAATTTAAACAAAATATTTTCCAAAGAACTTCGAGTTTCTCAGTCGCTCCCTCAATTGCAAATTAAAATCGCAATTCCTGAATCGCACATTTTTTTGTAATTTATTTATTACGGATTATTACATTCATTTTACTAAAATGATATTTATATATCAACGGTTGAAAGAACCTTTTACAATAAAAAGTTTTACAGAAATAATCACAGCAGTAAACAATGCATTATGTAATATATAATATGAAGTATAACGATATAATTCAATTAAATAATTAAAACTAAACGAATAAGTAATTTTTAAAATATTTTTTTTAAACGGCAAAAAAGTCAAAAAGAAACATACAAATGTAAGATGACAAATAAAAGATAACAAATTGAAGTGAGAAAACCTTATGTTATAAATATAAATATAGCAAATAAAATTGAGAATAATTTAACATAAACATAAAGTGACTAGTATTTAGCTAGGTTATAATGAAAAAGAAAAATAATGCTACAATAAGATTTTATAAATAATACGTTTTTTGGATCAATGTGAAAGCTTAAATAATTTCAATAACACCTTTATATTATCAGATATATCCATTTTTATTCATGCTCTGACGTTGATAATAATATTTTATACATCTTTTGAAAAGTTTGTCTGAGTCTTTGGTTTCATTTTGTCTGGTAGTTTATTGTATAATTTCAGTCCCTGATTTATTTGTCTCGATTGTCCTTGTCTCATTTTAGAATGTTGTATGTGACATTGTTCTGATATTCTTATATTATGTCCATGTTCATTTCTTTGTTTTCAGATTTAGTTCTTTGTCAACAATATCAGTGCCTAACTTATGAATAAATTTTAAAGATTCTAGTTGAAAAAGTTAAATAAAGTTAGTAGCAGGCGTGGGCTGCCAATTTTTTCACAAGGGGCTCGCGGGGGGAGATGGTTGGGAAGGGGGTTCCTGGCATGGGTGGAGGGGGAGGTGTATCATTTTGTTCTAACTATCCAAAACACTAATACATAATAATTAAAAATAATTAAAAATACTTAATATGCACATCAAACGACAAAATATAGATATGACTTGTTTTTTTATGGTAGAAAATTCCACTGCAAAATATAAAAGCCGTTCTCATAATTAAGACTGCCAGGGCTGTGCATTTACTTAAAATATTAAGTTTAAATATACTTCAACAGAGAGGGAAAACATTGTTGAGAAGGGAATATGGAAGTCTAGGCATTTACAGGGCTTAGGACCTGTCATTGGCTGGTTTAAGTGGCCACTTTACACACTGTGTA
The DNA here is from genome assembly GCF_059751315.1 of Micrasema longulum. Classification (NCBI taxonomy): domain Eukaryota; kingdom Metazoa; phylum Arthropoda; class Insecta; order Trichoptera; family Brachycentridae; genus Micrasema; species Micrasema longulum. The sequence continues at coordinate 671,812 of NW_028277840.1, forward strand.
ACATCCACAATTCTGCCAATGTTTAAACATCTTAAACACTTAAACCAGCCAATGACAGGCCATAAGCCCTGTGAATGCCTAGACTTCCATATTCCCCTCTCAACAATGTTTTCCCTCTCTGTTGAAATATATTTTAATATGAATAACTCCCTAGGGAGGAAATCCAGCCAGTCTGCAAGCATTTGGACATACTAAAACATTGTTAAAGAAAAATACTCTCCATTACACCTACGTTGATCGTAATACCACGGATTAATCGGAAAAAATGCATAACCAAGTATGCATCTCTTCTTTTCTCCAAACTATTGTAGCCAAGCATTCCCAGTATGAAGTCAGACGGGTATCAAAGTACGTTGCATTTGGTTTACAATGACTGCCTTATGCACCACTGGGCAATGATGCTGATGATGATGATGATGATGATATTTATTTATTTATTTATTCATTCAAAATTACAAAATTAAATATTTATGAACTTATTGAGGCTTTTTAGGCTATGCCCGTGTCAAGCCACAATAAATAACATAAAAAATACATAGTAAAATTAATTAGATCAAATTATAATGACATAGAATAACAATCTAGAAAAAAAGGTAAATGTAACAAATAATCAAATTCCAAAGAATACAATGCAAAAAAGATAATCGGAAATAATTTTTAAAATATAAATTATACAAATTAAGAATCACACATAATCAAATATACAAAATAGTGGTGTCATTAAAATCAACAAAATAATAGTAAAATATAGTTAATTTCAGAAAATTTCTTCATGGGGTCGATTATTTGGGATAGTTGCTGAATTTACATCTTGAGTGGTTTATGCTATGTATATGTGCCGCATGTAATGTATATGTTTGTGTATGTTTTATATGTGCGTTCATGTGTGTGCGTGGATGGCTCGGAGTGAACATTCGGTATTTTTATTTATTTTAATTTATTACCTCCATGGAAGATGCAAATGTCAACAATTATTCTTTTCTCACTTAAAATTCTTTTTTATTTTCTATTTTTTTGTCACATTTAATGTTTGTATCTTTTTTTTAAAAATTTTTATTTACAATTTTAAAAAACCCGTTAGGGTTACATTAGAAATTTAATATAGTCTAGTCATTTTGTGTCTCGTCTAGTCTAGTTAGTTCAGTCATCATGTGCTTTTTCAGATTGATTTTAAATTTGTCTCCAGTAAAAGTTTTCAAGTAGTAAGGTAAGTCGTTGTAGTGTTTAAGTCCATTATGTAGTATTTTTGACTGTCCTGTGTTTGTCTTTGCCTTTTCAATATGATAGTGTTGTTGTTGTCTGGTGTTATATTTGTGTATGTCAGCATTTTTGACTAATATTATATCGTCGTCTTGTACGTTTCCCAGTGTTATTTTGCGCACAATTTTATAGTCTCAATTTTAGTCAAGCAGTTTATGTCAAACTGGTGTGTTTTTTTGTACAGTTCAGTCGAAGAGGTCAGGTAGGGTAGGTAATTTATGAAAACTTAATTGGTCTTTTTATGTTAAAAAATTGTTGTTTTTAATACTTATTTTGTATGACTGTATGTTTTCTGAATAAAATAAAACAAAAAATTAAAATAATAAATAGTAGCATAAAAAAAAATCTAAATGAGAGTATCATTTAAATCAACAGAATATATATATATATTTATAAAAGCATAATTGAAATAATAATTGAGATATGTTTTTTCTAAAATTATATATTTATTAAACGATATCTATTTATTAAACGTTTGTTACCGTTAAAGTTGGCTTTATAGGCATTGTAGATTTTATAATGTTTGATTTCCCTCTCTATTTGTGCTTCTAAAGTGACCCTATCTATTGGAGGACGCATCCCAAATGTGCATTTAACTTCTTGTGTCATTTTGCTGTTTTTATTATTATTTTTTACCCTTTTTTATTTTCAATTGCTTCTGCTTTTTTGGCACTAAAAATCTGAAACAAAAACGCAGTTTTAGCAGTGAAACAATTCTGATAGGCATACGATTATCTCTACGGGAGTGTTTTCAAACCTTTCAACCATTCAACATACTGGTTAAAAAGCCCAGAGAAAATAAAATACAAGCTGTGCTGGACAGTATTCAAATCCCTTCATGAAATGGCTCCAAAATACCTATCGGACCTTTGCATTAGGGAAAATACATGCCAAAGAAAATCTACTCTTAGGTCAGCATTTGATTCAGGAAAAAGAAAACTTGTCGAAATTCGGCGCTCCTCAAACACTAGATTTAGAGATCGTGCTTTTGCCGCCGCCGGCCCCTCTGCCTGGAACCAATTGCCTGCAAACTTACGAATCATCGACAGTCCCAGTCAGTTCAGATCCCTACTAAAATCCCACTTCTTTAAACTATCATACCCTCAATTTTAAATCTGGAAATATAATGTATCACTTAAGTTTAGTTAGAATGTAAGTTTAGATATACAATTGTAAAGCGCCCTTGAGGTGATTTTTTACAAAAATGGCGCTATATAAATCAGTCAAATATTATTGTTATTATTATAGAATTAAGAATAGTCCAGAAGGAGCGTAGAATCATATTTGAATACATCAGACTGTGTCCGAAAATTCCCCCTTACTTTCGCTGCGCGCATTCGTGATATCGCCGCATAATGTTGCACGGTGGGAAAAAATATAATCATAAAACAAATGTAAGGTAAAAAAAAAAAAGCAATCTGTTCATTTCTCTAAAATTTTATTGTGCACGCGGAAATATTGATTGACACAACAGAGTAGATAAGTAAAAGGTCATTTAAAAAAATAATTTATTCATAAATTTCATAAAAAGTACGTGTTCATGTTTTTGTAAAATTCTAAACATATCTATTTTTACTTATCTAGTAAATGTTTTCACTGTAACTCTCCAAAAAAAGAGACTAACTCTTGTCGGTTTTAGTTGTTTATTTATAAGAGTTAATATAATTTCAAATACGAGTACGTGAAAAGGAAAATAAAAACGTAGGATATATAAAGAAAAAACATAAAACAATAATACATTCATACTAATTAAAGTTTGATGTTGTTTTTACAAGAGTCAAAAAAATTCCTTTAGATTAACTTTAAATTTATTTATTGATATATTATTTTTAATAGTTCTAAGTAAGAGTTAGTTAGCTAGTTTTTTTTAGTTTTTTTTTTCAATAAGAGTAATTGAATTAATGAACTTTGAACATAAAACATAAAACAAATTTCACTTTACATAAAACGGATATTTTTATATCATGTTAAATAATATTTGATGTTTTAAAGATAATGTCGGTCAAATGTCCACTACAGAGTTGTTTAATTCGAGGTCCAATTTTCATTAGTTCTCTCATTAGATGAGCAAGTAGGGAAAAAAAAATTACTACCCTGGCAACACCAACGAAATGTAATTTTTTTTTCTTCGTCAATCTGACAGATGGAAAAATAATTCAATTTTTAAGTAATGCATTTGCTACTTACACATTACTTTCCTAAATACACATGAAATGCGATCCCATCCTGTTTGTTTAAGATCCTAGCAGTATTTCTGCACTTTAAAAGGATACAACACGGCATAGTTGAATTCAAATCAGGAGTTGCGTAATGAGCGACGTCTAGAAAGAAACTAATGGGTCAAAACGTAAACCTACTCATTTATGCGTAGTTAAGTCGCTTTCTGTTTGATGTGCGTATGCGGTTTCTGGACTATTTTTAATTCTATTATTCTATGTTTTCAACTATCTTTCAACCTTTTGGAGTGGCGTCAAATCTGTAAAAACAATAAAATAGAAATTTACGTACTTTTATTTTTTTATCTTTTAGAAAAACTTAATAATTTTGTATCCAAAACGAGTTGTCCATATTTTTTTATCGTGTGTATTTATTTCAATATTTATTACAAAATCGATATTTTTGACATTTTCAATAAAATGACTTTAAAATAAATTTGAGTGTTCTAAAATTAAAATTAATTTAAGTAGGTAAAAATCATTAATTGTTAATAACGAAGGTGCTTATTTGAGTAAAGGGCATTTAACATTTTAAATGAATTAACATACTTAAAAAATCTTATCTAAAAAAATGGAAGAAATTTATAAATTTAAAATGTCTGTTTTCATTACGCAATGTGGTAGGTATTTTGGCTGTTTCGTTTTGACTGGCTTATTTAAACTATTTAAATTTAGCTTTCGCCGTAAATCTCAAAGCTGGCCGAGGTGCAGATTGTCGACATTGACATTTGCTAGGCTCTAACTAAGCCTTCATCTTCAGCATCATCATCACTATAATCCACGATTATCTTCATCATCATCATCATCATCATCGTCATCTTCATCGTCATCATCATCATCGACATCATGTTCATCGTCATCATCATCACCATCATCATGTTCACCGTCATCATCATCATCATCATCATCATCATCAACGTCATCATCGTCATCATCATCGTCATCTTCATCGTCATCATCATCATCATCATCATCATCATCAACATCATCATCATCGTCGTCATATTTATCGTCATCAGCATCATCATCACCAAAATCACAATCACCATCACGATTATCTTCATCATCATCATCATCATCATCGTCATATTCATCGTCATCATCATCATCGACATCATGTTCATCGTCATCATCATCACCATCATCATGTTCATCGTCATCATCATCATCATCATCATCATCATCATCATCATCATCGCCAGCATCGTCATCACCATCATCATCGTAAATTTTTTCCATCCCTTTTACTTTCCAAATCCGGTATGAAAATAAATGTCCATTTGAAGTATACAAAAAACAACTTCATCGTTTAAATAAATAAGAGAGATATATCAAATCTTGTATCCTATGTAGGTTCGCGTTAAACCACTACATTTATATATATATATCGACCATCTTCGGCAAATACCGTACCGTCTAATTGTAATCCACGCAAGTTTCGTTCTCAAGCTTGCGGCAGTGCAAATAATTAACAATAATGATTAATAAAATTAGTTCACAATTTAGTTTCGAGAGCCCTGGGGGATTTAGCGGTAAAAGCAATCATCGAATAATAATCCTTGCCCGCTGGTACGAAATCGTCTATTCTAATTAAGGCTAATAAGTTTTCGATTTTCTGATATGACGCAACTAGAAGACAAATTTGACAAATTTAGCAAAATTGTGGCCAGATCTCTCCCATGCATTGAAATGCAAAAATGTTAAAAGTAAAATTAAAATGTTTCTTATATAACAGTTTTTGGCAGGCAGCGTGGCTCATCACCAGAAACAGTTTTACTAGTTTAAGACTAAAAAATATATAATGGAGTTAGGTAGAAGTAAAATGGATTGCCTCATTCGCCGTCATAATATTATAAATCCATTTTTCTAGGCATCATACTCGTATGCTATGCAGCTGGCCGTTGGGCACACCGGTGTGAGTTGCAATATTTCAGGCGAATTATTTTAAGCGGACAAAAGCAACCCCTTCTGGCTCTTTCTAAATCATATGGGACATGCTCGACGGATGCACTCCCGGTTCTAACGGGCTTGTTTCCTTTGGATCTGGAGGTTCAGCGACGATCTGCTTCTTTCCACCTTAAAAAAAGGCGTTCCTCTGTTATTGGTGGCGTCCGCCTACTCCCAACTCCCAACTGAAGGAATATCTCAATCGAATATTTAAAAAATGTCTTTAAATGCTCTTCTTGATGCTTGGCAATCGCGATGGGAATCTTCCCCTTCAGGGAGGGTTGCCTTTCTTTTTTTCCCTTCAATCCGTCAGCACTTAAAATCTTTTTGGGTTATCCCCGATCACTGGACTAAGCAGTTTTTATCAGGTCAAAGTAAATTTAATCAAAAATTATTTGTTTTTAATATTGTTGACTCCCCTTCGGCTGCTGCGGATATCCTAACCAATTTTCTGAACAAATCCTGTAGTCTTTTCTCTTTCCTCTCTATGATTACCGAATGGAGCTTCTCGCTACTATCCGTGGCCCTGTTATAGGTCCTGTCGGATATACAGATTTGGTAGCTTCCGAAAAGAATTTCAAGGCTTTTAAAAAGTTTTGTAATCATTTCAGCGAATTGATCATGTCCAATCAATTTAATCCCAGTCAGTGAAGAATTCACTTATCTCTTTTCTCAATCCAATGAAGTACATATTACGTAGCTCTGGATTACTTTCTTTCAGCACAAAGATGCTAAGACCACCAGATTACAGAGTTACTTCGGGCAGCGTTTCACGTTTGACAACGAGCAAATTTTCCGTGTATGTGGGCACCGCCAAGGAGACTTATGTCCTCAGATGCGGCGTGCGGTATGTGGTGGGCAAGCTGCCTCATTCGCCCAAACCAATATTGAATCAACTGCTCCACTAATGTATAGTTTATGTTGTGTTTTTGTTCTTTTATTGAGCGTTATATTATTAAAATAATATAGATATACATAATTTAATTATAAACATTAATTCGTAGTGTTTGACTCCCCCCTCCCCCCACCTCGTTTCCCTCATGCAGAAGTTAGCAACCATTTGTTTTTTTTAATATTTTATTTTTTTAAATTTTATTATTTCTATAAATTTATTTAAATGTGCCAATATGTCTTTTTGCTCATACTGATCATCGTGGTTTCGGATGTGACAGGGTTTAAAGAACACCCTGTATATGCTGGTGTGTACATAGTTGGGTACTTAAAATTTAAGCTACTTTTAAGAAAGTTTCTAAATAATCTGACCGCAGTGAAGTTATATTTTTTGTTTGAAGGCATTTATTTAATCTTTTTAGATTTTGTTTGTGGTCAACAAAATATGAATTAATATATTTTTAAAATTATTATTTTATTAATAAATTTCATAAAAAGTACAAAATTCTATACAGATCTACTTTTACACATCGAGTAAATGTTATCACTGAAAAAAGAGACCAACTCTCGGGTATCGAAAATTCGTCTAACTTCTTGGCTCTGAGTTCTGCCTTTTTTGAGTTTCCCTGCGATTGCCTTTAGTACTTTCATCTCTGACGTTCTGTGCAGTTTTTTGGTTTTTCTATTCAGTTTTTCTATTTGGTTTTTCTACTTGGTTTTTCGTATTTTTTATTTTCTCTCTATCTATCCTCGCCTCTGTTTTATACACCATGATTTGGTCTGACACACGTTTTGTATATCCGAATTATGTTTCCAATAATCATGTGTTCATTGTACTATACGACATTTCTTAGGCATCCAGATGTTTACTAACTGAGATGGATGTGTTCTCATCATCACTATGGCAGCATCATCTGCATGGCATGTGATTTTAATGACCTTATCTCCCTTAGTATGTTCACTACTTTTTTTTATTCTTAAAAGCGTTTTTTTATATATATTTATTCTGCTTGTGTAAGAAAAGGTTTTAAAAAATATTAACCATGAAATGACTAAAGTTTTACATTTTTTTACAGCACTACCTGTTTAAAAATTAAATATGAGAAAAAACTATAATACATATTTACTGCATACGAAAATAAAATAGGAACGAGTTTGAGTTTGGGTATCGTCTATTGTCTTGTTAACCTTAATAATAAGTTAAGGAATGCTATCTTTGTTTACTTTTTCATACTTTACTTTTTGTGCTGTTACATGTTCACTTAATTGCCATACTTACTAGTTCTTTGCTCAATGTATTATTATTGCGTTTCTTAAAATTATTTTTTATAATTATCTTTTTAAAATCATTCGTATGTTGTTAAAATTCAATTTGTCGATGCGTTTTGAATCTGCAAGACTTTTTGTGATGTTAGCTATCATATTATGTAAATGTTATCAACTATCAAATATCTAAATTTAGTAAATGGGGTCTAGAATTTCAACCGTCCATGCGCTCAGTAGCTGCAAGACTTGTTGCTATCTAAATTATAATTTTATAAATCTGCTTTTTATTTCGTTTTTTAAAATATCACTTAAACTCTAAACTTCATTGTCAAATAAAAGATTTAAAAATAAAAATGTAATTAGGGGCTAGATTTCTTATTGTCCATGTGCTCTGTAGCTGCAAGACGTTCTGTTATCTAGCTCATATATATCATAATTGTAATATATCATAATTGGAGACGAGGAACTAGAATCCCAACCGTCCAGCTCATATTATGTAAATGTCATCAACTATCAAATATCTAAATTTAGTAAATGGGGTCTAGAATTTCAACCGTCCATGCGCTCAGTAGCTGCAAGACTTGTTGTTATCTAAATTCTAATTTTATAAATCTGCTTTTTATTTCGTTTTTAAAATATCGCTTAAACTCTAAACTTCATTGTCAAATAAAAGATTTAAAAATAAAAATGTAAATAGGGGCTAGATTTCTTATTGTTCATGCGCTCTGTAGCTGCAAGACGTTCTGTTATCTAGCTCATATATATCATAATTGTAATATATCATAATTGGAGACGAGGAACTAGAATCGCAACCGTCCATGCGCTCTGCAGCTGCAAGACGTGTTGGGATATTTATTTATTGTACAGCGCCCTTGAGGTGATTTTCACATAAATGGCGCTATATAAATTATCCAAACATTATTATTATTATTATTATATTTTTCAAGTAATCTCCGTTTTTCCGAACAAAAATAAACATTTCAACGTAAAATACAACCTTGACCGTAGCGGACAATGAGCGAATAAATACAATTAATTAATTACAAATAAATACATGTACTTTAGGATGCAATCATTAGTACAAACATGAATCAGTCAAAGCAATTAAGCGTGCGTTTGTTTAGCTGATTATTCTGGAGTACTTCGAAAAATTCCGAGCTTATATGAAGCGAACAGTATGCATCGCGTCTTGTTCTGAAACCGATCGGAATGTAAAATTTAGCTTAGTGATTTTACAGTAACTAAATTCGTAGTACAATTATTCAATTGAAACCTATAACCTACTTCCACTATCTATTAAAACAATTAGTAACGAGAAAATGTTTTAAAAGGCTATAAAAATATGGATAGTGGAGCTAGGTAGAAGTAAAATGGATTGTCTCATTCGCCCAAACCAATATTGAATCAACTGATCCACAAGTGTAAAGTTTATGTTAGGTTTTTGTTAATTTTCATTTTGCGTTTTGTAATATAAATAATATTTATTTATTTATTTATTTATTCACACTTTTTATCAAAATACAATTCCATGTTCACTTTGCCCAGCTAACAAGGGTACATACCCCGTTCCAAGCTAGGCAATCACATTTAAATATATTATAATAGTTAACAAATTAATATAGAGCACAGACAAACAAAATTAAAAAAAAAACTTATTCAGATACACATTTTGATTCATATACATACAGACATACACATATATACACACATATATATATATATATACACATATATACACATATACATACACAAACACGTACATACACCCATGCGCATACACATACATACTTTCTTAAAAACATAGACAATTTATTTATTTATTTATGTATTCAAAATTACAAAATTAAATATTTATGAACTTATTAAGGCTTTTTAGGCTATGCCCATGTCAAGCCACAATAAATAACAATAAAAATAAATAATTTATGCGAAACTTCATGGTTGTCATCTATGTATAAATATATATTTTTTTAATTATTCCTTATTTTTTATATTTTATTTTTGACATCCAGTAAGAATCTCCAATCCGTGGCATGCATCAACTTTTCTGACTCCCTACGACCAATGTCATGAAAGAGCGAGGTCAACACCTTCCGTAACTTGACAACACTACCGTCTTTCCACGATTCTGGCAAAAGGATATGGACCTTTTTGCCTAAGTAATAGTGTTGTCTCGATGCCAGAACATTATGATGTAACATTATTGATATACATATATACCTAGCTTTTAAAACAGTTTGAATATTTTGTTAATTATCTCTGTTTAGTAAGAATCTCCAATCCGTGGCATGCATCAACTTTTCTGACTCCCTACGACCAATGTCACGAAAGAGCGAGGTCAACACCTTCCGTAACTTGACAACACTCCCGTCTTTCCACGATTCTGGCAAAAGGTTATGGACCTTTTTGCCTACGTTATAGTGTTGTCTCGATGCCAGAACATTATGATGTAACATTATTGATGTACATATATACCTAGCTTTTAAAACAGTTTGAATACTTTGTGAATTATCTCTGTTTAGTAAGAATCTCCAATCCGTGGCATGCATCAACTTTTCTGACTCCCTACGACCAATGTCACGAAAGAGCGAGGTCAACACCTTCCGTAACTTGACAACACTCCCGTCTTTCCACGATTCTGGCAAAAGGATATGGACCTTTTTGCCTAAGTAATAGTGTTGTCTCGATGCCAGAACATTATGATGTAACATTATTGATATACATATATACCTAGCTTTTAAAACAGTTTGAATATTTTGTTAATTATCTCTGTTTAGTAAGAATCTCCAATCCGTGGCATGCATCAACTTTTCTGACTCCCTACGACCAATGTCACGAAAGAGCGAGGTCAACACCTTCCGTAACTTGACAACACTCCCGTCTTTCCACGATTCTGGCAAAAGGTTATGGACCTTTTTGCCTACGTTATAGTGTTGTCTCGATGCCAGAACATTATGATGTAACATTATTGATGTACATATATACCTAGCTTTTAAAACAGTTTGAATACTTTGTGAATTATCTCTGTTTAGTAAGAATCTCCAATCCGTGGCATGCATCAACTTTTCTGACTCCCTACGACCAATGTCACGAAAGAGCGAGGTCAACACCTTCCGTAACTTGACAACACTCCCGTCTTTCCACGATTCTGGCAAAAGGATATGGACCTTTTTGCCTAAGTAATAGTGTTGTCTCGATGCCAGAACATTATGATGTAACATTATTGATATACATATATACCTAGCTTTTAAAACAGTTTGAATATTTTGTTAATTATCTCTGTTTAGTAAGAATCTCCAATCCGTGGCATGCATCAACTTTTCTGACTCCCTACGACCAATGTCACGAAAGAGCGAGGTCAACACCTTCCGTAACTTGACAACACTCCCGTCTTTCCACGATTCTGGCAAAAGGTTATGGACCTTTTTGCCTACGGAATAGTGTTGTCTCGATGCCAGAACATTATGATGTAACATTATTGATGTACATATATACCCAGCTTTTAAAACAGTTTGAATATTTTGTTAATTATCTCTGTTAATTAAGTAAGTCTTCTTTGTTTATTCTCGAGGTATTTTAGGATGGGGTGGTGCATATGCCAATATATTAAACCCTCTTAAAATAGTCCAAAGATTAATTATTTTTTAATTTTAAAGAAACGCTCAACATTCAATACGGAAAGTCTATATAAAATATTTAAGGTTCATACAGTAGACACTCTTTATAAAATAAATTATATTATACAAATATATAAAAAATAAAAAATAAAAGAATTTGAAATGAATAAGTCACTCAGATACCAACATAATATTAAAATTCCTAAATTCCAGACAAGTCATAGTAAAAATAGCTTTGTCTTCAAAGGTGTAAAAAATTATAATAATCTTCCTAATGAACTAAAAACGATTAAAAATAATATATCAATAGATAATTTTTTTGAACTCGTGTAAAAACAACATTAAATTTCAATTAGTATGAATGTATTATTATTTTACGGTTTTTCTTTATATATCCTATGTTTTTATTTATCTTTTTCATGTACTCATATTTAAAATGATATAAACTCTTATAAATAAACAACTAAAACAGTGTAAGTCACTCTCCAAGCACAAGAGTTAGTCTCTTTTTTTGGAGAGTTACAGTGATAACATTTACTAGATGTGTAAAAGTAGATATGTTTAGAATTTTACAAAAACATGTACTTTTTATGAAATTTATGAAAAAAAAAAAATATTTTAAATGTATAAAAAACATTTCAAAAAAGTATATTGTTAAGTGTCCTCGGCACGGATAACCCCAGTGAGGTCACATTATTTTGATTATTGTTTATTGTTTGTAAGAGTAAAATACAAATAAATAAATTAATAAAATAAAAATATTCATTTTAAAACATTGGTCACCTTATATTTAATATATAAACCTTGAAATAAGATCTCAAACAGGTAGTTTTAAAGAACAGGGTGGTATTGAGAAATACTAAAACAACGCACACTAAACGATTACGACTTTTAAAATTTTCATCCCTTTTTTTATTGGTGATCATTTCTGAGGTTTATGACCGATATAAATACTATTATTTGTATTAACATATTACAACAGAGATGAAGAACATTTAAGAAAAGGTCATATAGAAGTCTAGGCATCTACAGGGCTTATGACCTGTCAATGGCTGGTTTAATGCCTGGTCCCCAGGGAGTTGAATCCAGTCCTTATCTACAAAAATTGGGACAAACACAAAATATTGTTGAAAAATTACCTGGTCCATGAAGAAGTATAGAAATTGAAAAAATAACATTTTCAGGCGTTGCCTAGTATGTAGGTGAAATAATTCAATTAGATTAATCTCATCTGCATAAATAAAGGTTTCAGCTCTTTAACTTCACAAACATCAACATATGAAAGAATTGAAGGAATATAGATGTTCAAATATGGGCAGAATGGTGAATGTTACACAGTGTGTAAAGTGGATACTTAAACCAGCCATTCACAGGTCATAAGCCCTGTAGATGCCTAGACTTCTATATTACCTTTTCTTAAATGTTCTTCATCTCTGTTGTAATATGTTAATATAAACAGCTCCCCAGCGAGTTGAATCCAGTCCTTGTCTACAAAAATTTGGACAAACTCTAAATATTGTTGACTATTATTTGTCTTAATTTGTTACAACAGAGAGGGAAAACATTTTTAAGAAGGTAATATGGAAGTCTAGGCAATTACAGGGCTTATGAGCTGCCATTAGCCACTTTAGACACTGTAACGTTTATCATACTGCATACGTTTAAACATTCACATTTCCTCAACTCTTCTATCGGTTAACTTTTGTGAAATAAAAGAGCTGAAACCTTTACCATGTGGGTGAGATTCATCCGACTGCACCATTTCACCTACTGGGCAACGCCTGAAAACATTTTTTTTTTATTTTATATATTTCGAATACAAACAGATGTTCAGGTTAAATTAATATTTTTAAAAAAACTATACAACATGTATACATAGTAGGGCCTGCCATCCAATTATATAATTGAAAAGATTAAGAAAGAGTCTATGAAATGGTTTGGTCACGTAGAACGAATGGACAACGAAAGAATGGTAAAACAAGTATATATGTCGAAAATGAACGGCAACGTGAGACGAGAACGACCAAGGAAGACGTGGCATCAGATAAACAAAAGTCTTAAGTCTGGTCATGTCAAAAGCAGACAGAACCGAAGGGCATGTATGACAAGATGTATGAATGTGGAAGAGGCTAGGATTGTATGCCAGGATAGACGTGTGCGGCGGTCCATTCTCTCTGCCTACCCCTACGGGGAAATGGCATGATGTGCCATGGCATGGCATGCCAGTAAGGACATAATCAAAAATTGTTGAATTAACTACCCGGTAAAATAAGAAGTATAAAATTTGGAATTGTTTTCAGGCGTTGCCTAGTAGGTGATTTGGTTCAGCCGGATGAATCTCACCCACGTGATAAAGGTTTCAGCTCTTTTACTTCACAAAAGTCAACAGATGGAAGAGTTGAGGAAATGTGGATGTAAACACATGGGCAGAATGGTGAATGTTACGCAGTGTGTAAAGTGGCCACTTAAACCAGCCAATGACAGGTCACAAGCCCTGTGAATGCCTAGGCTTCCATATTCCCTTCTTAAAAATGTTTTCCCTCTCTGTTGAAATAAATTGAAATAAAAATAAAACCTTTCAACCTGCTCTCGTAGCGTGGACAAATATCAGCCAAAGTCACGCGGATTGATTGAAAATGGGAAAATTCGCCCCCTCCCCATCTTGCACCCCCCGCTGTTGTCCCCTCCCCCGCCATTCCGCGCTCACCTATTGTCCGTCTCCGGAGGAATTCTTGGAGGAAATTCTAATTTGATGTGAGCGGGAATCATAAATACCTCGACGGGCATAGACAAGCCTAGAGCTCTATTGGTTTCACGGAATTTAGGGATCACCATTCAGCCATAGATAAAATTTACAAGAAATATCTTAATACGTCCCTGTCTTATTCAAAATTTAAAAGTAGAATAGAATACTTTCCCTCGATATTAAAATTAATTTAATTAATAATTATCATTTTGCCTATGTTTGAACATCCATATTTCTTCAATTCTTCCATCTGTTGATTTTAGTGAAGTTTAAGAGCTGAAACCTTTATTGTTGTGAAGAGATTCATCTCCTTTCTTTTTTCCTCTTTTTTCCCTTTTCCCGTTGAGTAAAAGTTTTGATTTAAGTTAATTTATAAACAAATACGTTTATTTCTATTTTTATTTATATTTAGCTTTTTTTCTATTAAATGTGTTCTGTAACTTGAATTATAAAAATAATACTTTTATTTTATTGGTTGATTGGAAGACATTGCCATTTGGCAATAAGCCCGCCAATGTACAAATAACATTATGTACAAAAAGTTTTTTTTAAATGTCATTCCTAGCAATATTGTCTCTGAGCTAAAGAATTTCCAACTATTAGTCGGGAAATCTAAGCACTTTTGGAGGACTGAGTATATTTTGTATTGTTTTTATTTTAAATTTAAATTTAAATTTCGATTCTCTTTAATTTTAATTCCGCGTATTTTTTTTTACATTTAAAGTAAATAATGATGATAATATTGCTTTATCGTCCAAACCGAATCTAATTGTCGCCCGATTGTTTGTAATCAACGTCCGCGTTTTATGTTTTGAATAATATGTAACAAATTCTTGTAGTTCCATGTTTCCGAGTTAAACGATCCGTGAGAGATAATTCTGAGTAACCTAATAATTGCGTTGTATTGTAACAATATCTCAAAAAGATAGGCGGTAGGTAAGAATTTCGACGACAAGATATTTGTACGTTGTCTTTCTGTCATTCTCTCGCCGAAGCTCGTACTTCGCACTGTGTACAGTGCGAAAAAGACAACGGACACATCGTGGGTATTCTGCGAAAAAACACAAGTCAAAATTACTCCGGAATCTTATCTCTTTCCGGTCGCACTTTTTGTCCCATCTGTTGAATTGAAACAATTTTTTTGAGTGTAAGATGACGTTTCTCTGTCCATTTAACGCTTTGAGCACCGGCCGAAAACACATAGAATTTACCCTGTGCCAGGCCCATTTTCGTGAAATTTCATGCTTTGTAAAGGGTTTCTTCAAAGTGTCATAATTATGAAAATACTTGCTTAAATCAATTGAAACATTCATATTTATTTGAAATACGTAACTACACTAAAATCAACAGATGGATGAATAGAAGAAATATGTATGTTTAAACATGATGTGCCATGGCATGGCATGCCAGTAAGGACATAATCAAGAATTGTTGAATTAACTACCCGGTAAAAGAAGAAGTATAAAAATTGGAATTGTTTTCAGGCGTTGCCTAGTAGGTGATTTGGTTCAGCCGGATGAATCTCACCCACGTGATAAAGGTTTCAGCTCTTTTTCTTCACAAAAGTCGACAGATGGAAGAGTTGAGGAAATGCGGATGTTTAAACACGGGCAGAATGGTAAATGTTACACAGTGTTAACATATTATAACAGAGATGAAGAACATTTAAGAAAAGGTAATATAGAAGTCTAGGCGTCCACAGGGCTGATGACCTGTCAATGGCTGGTTTACGTGGCCATTTAACACACTGTGTAACATTCACCATTCTGCCCATATTCGAACATCTATATTCCTTCGATTCTTTCATCTGTTGATGTTTGTAAAGTTAAGTTTGGTTGTGATGTTTGAAAAAAATATGATTTCTTAAATGTTCTTTATCTCTGTTGTAATATGTTAATATAAACAGCTCCCCAGGGAGTTGAATCCAGTCCTTGTCTACAAAAATTTGGACAAACTCAAAATATTGTTGATAAATCCACCTGGTCCATGAAGAAGTAAAGAAAATAAAAAATAACATTTTCAGGCGTTGCCTAGTATGTAGGTGAAATAACTCAATTAGATGAATCTCACCCGCATAAAGAAAGGATTTAGCTCTTTAACTTTACAAACATCTACAGATGAAAGAATAGAAGGAATAGTGATAAATAAGGAAGGCGGCCTCCGTGGTGTAGTGGTCAAGACGCTTGACTCACGCACGGAAGGTTCCGGGTTCGATTCCCGGTGAGAACACAAAAATTAAAATTTGATTTTTCTCAAGCCTGGTTGTTCTGTAATGTAATCCACTACTGTAATTGGGCCTCCTGGCCTGTTGTGGTGCAAAAAAAAAAAAGAAATATAGATGTTCAGATTTGGGCGGAAGGGTAAATTTTACACAGTGTGTAAAGTGGCCACTTAAACCAGTCATTGACAGGTCATAAGCCCTGTAGATGCCTAGACTTCTATATTACCTTCTATTAAATGTTCTTTATCTCTGTTGTAATATGTTAATATAAATAGATAAAACTACAAAAATTTGGACAAGCTCAAAATATTGTTACACAGGGTGTAAAGAGGCCACTTAAATCACCCAATGACAGGTCATTAGCTTTGTAAATGCCTAGACGTCCATATTCCCTTCTCAAAAATGTTTTCCCTCTGCTGCAACATATTTAGTTATGTAATGAAACTAAAAAGTACATAAAGTGTATTATATTTAATAAGATACTAATGTAATGTAATGTAATTAATATGATAAATGGTTCATTGTATGTAAAACCTCCCGGTCAAGTCATGGTAGGGTTATTTTCATTCCTTTTTTTTCTTAATAAAAAAATACACTTTTTAAAAGTATTTCTTATTGTGCATTTTACTAATAATTAATTTTTTTATTTAATGCAAAGATTAATAGTTAAAATTATCTGACCTTACTGGGGTTACCCGTGCCGAGGACACTTAACAATAAAGTTTTTTTTATATTTCAACAATGCGACACAATCGGGACATTAGTGCATGCAAGCCATACTTTGTGCTGTGCTGATCAAGGAACAGCACACTATTATTTCGCAACCGGCGGATCGGAACATTGAATGCCACTTGTTCCAGTAACGATGGTACATTAATTAAGCCATTTAGTAAATTAAACATAAATATCGAGTCAATATACTTTTCTGGCCCCTAAGCTATACAACTTTTTAAGCATGGACATATTGATGAACAAAATGAAAAACAATATATTCAAAGCTAGAGTACATAAATGGATTGCTGAAAAGACTAGACAGGAAGCTGAGGAATATGTTTCACATATAAGAATGTAATTATAGTTTCTTGAAGATCCTTTTTCGTTTTATTGATGTAGATATGTTTGAATTTTTTTTTATTTTTATTTATTTTAAATTTTTACACAATTGATGTGAAATTATGTACAATTATGTATGAATAAATAATACACTGACACTCCGGAACGTGCCTGTGGGCCAGTGGAGTGGCTATATCCATAAAAAAATATAGATATATATTGAATGTACCTACCTATTGTATAGACATTTTTGTTAACTATGTATATGTATTGTATTTTATATTGGATTAAATAAATAAATAAATTTTATTTCTACGTAAAAACGTACTCTACAAAAGTAGAGTTGAGATTTTTAACATTGACTCCATTTCTCCAATGTAGTACGAAAATGGCCCTATATACGTTATCCATAATAATACTAACATATTTGTAAAGGAAAGGAGGCATTAAAAAAAATAATTATATATTTCTTTATATTTTTTCCATTATAAACTATAATTTATAATAAAAATAATGTGACCTTACTGGGGTTACCCGTGCCGAGGACACTTAAAAATATTTTTACATTTGAGAATAAACAAAGAACAATGTTTGATTATGTCCAAATGCTTGCGAACTGGCTGGATTTCCTCCCTGGGGAGTAGTTCATATTAAAATTTATTTCAACAGAGAGGGAAAACATTTTTGAAAAGGGAATATGGAAGTCTAGGCATTTACAGGGCTTATGACCTGTCATTGGCTGGTTTAAGTGGCCACTTTACACACTGTGTAACATTCACCATTCTGCCCATGTTTTAACATCCACATTTCCTCAACTCTTCCATCTGTTGACTTGACTTTTGTGAAGTAAAAGAGCTGAAACCCTTATCACGTGGGTGAGATTCATCCGGCTGTTAATTATATTATAATTATATTATATTATGCTATTAATTATAGTTTGTAAGCAAAAAATATGAATAAATAAATACGTACATATCTAATTTGGACTAAATTCAATAATTGATATCAAATTTTCGATCGTGTTAATTTAATCTATTCAGCAAGAACTCAAATCTAGCAATGGCAAAGCATTGCCGGGTTCAGCTCGTTTTTAATAAAATAAACAATATGGGACAGCAGCGACGTCGGTACGACAGTTTCCTGCATTACCAACACACGTATCCACTTTCCCGCGCTGAATTGGTAAAAAATCCCGTTTCCTTTTAGTCGGCGCTAAAATTTCCTTCGGGGCGCACGCGACTGAAAGCGTTTGTGTGTTGAATAAACTCATATTTCGCGTTCAAAACTTTACCAAATTATCAAAACTTCATTTGATTTGATCTGTTAATTAAATTTTATAACATTTGATGAGACCCCAACGCGCCAGAAGAGAAATCCCCTAAAAACGTGAGTATTCAAAATAAATACGCTTTTTAATATTGATTATCTGAACGTTTAAATTACATGGTTGAATTTCTTGCAGAACGTTCATTGTAACAATTTATTTGTTTGAAATAAATGACAATTAAGCACGTCATATACTTTTTTTTGTATTTACTTTTATTTAAGACGGTTGACATGAAAGGAAAAATAAAATAGACTACTGTTAACATAAAATAATAATCGATATAAAGCCTTGTTACATATTAGGCATTTAATAACTTTTTTCTTGAAAGTTTTGTCAACATTTTTTTTGAAGATCTGCTTAGGAATCTTATTGAAAATTTTAGTAATTATATAATGAAGTGTTCTTTGGCTATACTTGTTTACAAATCTCAGTACTGACCAGCAACGATAACCGGTTTCGTCGTTCTCGCGACATCGTCAAACTGGTATTTTGTTATATTTCCTTTAATCCGTCAATATTACATTTTTTGTATATCAACTCATGTTAAAGATGATTTAAATTACTAACGTATTACAACAGAGATGAAGAACATTTAAGAGAAGGTAATATAGAAGTCTAGGCATCTACAGGGCTTATGACCTGTCAATGGCTGGTTTAAGTGACCACTTTACACACTGTGTAACATTCACCATTCTGCCTATATTTGAACATCTATATTCCTTCAATTCTTCCATCTGTTGATGTTTGTGAAGTTAAAGAGCTGAAACCTTTATTTATGCGGGTGATATTCATCTAATTGAATTATTTCACCTACATACTAGGCAACGCCTGAAAATGTTATTTTTTCAATTTCTATACTTCTTCATGGACCAGGTAATTTATCAACAATATTTTGAGTTTGTCCAAAATTTTGTAGACAAGGACTGGATTCAACTCCCTAGGGAGCTGTTTATATTAACATATTACAACAGAGATAAAGAACAATTCAGAGAAGGTAATATAGAAGTCTAGGCATCTACAGGGCTTATGACCTGTCAATGGCTGGTTTAAGTGGCCACTTTACACACTGTGTAACATTCACCATTCTGCCTATATTTTAACATCTATATTCCTTCAATTCTTTGAATATAGATGTTCAAATATAGGCAGAATGGTGAATGTTACACAGTGTGTAAAGTGGCCACTTAAACCAGCCATTGACAGGTCATAAGCCCTGTAGATGCCCAGACTTCTATATTACCTTCTCTTAAATGTTCTTCATCTCTGTTGTAATATGTTAATATAAACAGCTCCCCAGGGAGTTGAATCCAGTCCTTGTCTACAAAAATTTGGACAAACTCAAAATATTGTTGATTTAAATTGCTACCTATACAATAATGTTTTGAGTACGTTCAAATGTTTGCAGACTGGCTGGATTTCCTTCCTAGGGAGTTATTTAGATCTAAATTTGTTGCAACACAGGGAAAACATTTTTGAAAAGGGAATATGTTTTGTCTAGGCAATTACAGGGCTTATGACATGTCATTGGCCGGTGTCATTGGCCGCAACTTTACACGCTGCATATTCTGCTTATGTTGAAACATCCACATTTCCTCAACTCTTTCATCTGTCGACTTTTGTGGTTGGTTCAACCGGATGAATCTCACCCACGTGATAAAGGTTTCAGCTCTTTTACTTCACAAAAATCAACAGATGGAAGAGTCGAGGAAATGTGGATGCTTAAACACAGGCAGAATGGTGAATTTTACACAGTGTGTAAAATGTCCACTTTAACCAGCCAACGACAAGTCATAAGCCCTGTAAATGCCTAGACTTCCATATTCCCTTCTCATAAATGTTTTCCCTCTCTGTTGCAAATTCAACTCTAATTATATTCGTATTTATATTAATTCATGTGAACTAGCTGACAGACATCTAACGCTTAGATCAGGTACATCTACGGCGGTAAAAAAATATGGTATCTCTAGGCAACCAGCGCACTAAATTCGGTAAACGCGCATTTACGGTCGCAGGCCATATGGTATGGAATGCTCTTCCAACATAAATAAATTATTTGAATAAATCGGTATATTTACCAAATTTAAATAATAAGTCAAATTGAATGCGCCTTTTTGCTTTTGGTCAAAAATTTCATGTTGTGTTTACGTTTAATTTAGACCGTAAAAATATTTTATTGTCACATAAACTTTTTATACTGATTTTAAATACCTCATCTTCTTTTTTCTTCTTTATATATACAATTCCTCTGTACGTGTGATGTCACCGTATTTTTACGTGCGGCTTTCAGAGAAATATAGATGCTTGCGCTGTGCGTGTTTGTAGATATTAAAATCTTCAATCGAATTTGTAAAACAGAAGTTGGGAGCATAAACGTTTTTTTCGTCGATCTACTAGGGTTGAATTCGAGGAGAATGCATTTGCTAAATTAAACGTAAACATAACATGAAATTTTGGGCCAAAAGTAAAGAGGGACATTCAATTAGACTAATTATTTAAATTTGGCAAATAACATTCTTTATATATATAATTCCTCTGTACGTGTGATGCCACTGAACTCCTCCTAAGCGGCTTAACCGATTTACGTGCGGTTTTCAGCGAAATGTCGATTTTAGCACTGCGCGTGTTCGTAGATATTACAACCACTACTACCATCACGCCATTTTCCCGTAGGCGTAGGCAGAGAGAATGGACCCCCACACACGTCTATCCTGGCATACAATCCTAGCTTGTGATTTTTTATCAATGTTACCATATTATTAGTTGTGTAGAAAGCAGGTTTAATGTTTGATGGTAGGGAATTAGATAATTGTTTTAAAAAAAATGCGTTTATAAAAATAATCCGCCTCCATTGTTTAGCTGAGTTTGCTTTATAAACGTAAATATACCCTATTAGGGTATTTTCACGTTTTTTTTTTTATTTTGCAAAAAAATAGAGAAAAAAATTACGATGGTAATTGTACAGTTTTTTTTTTTATGTCCACGCGTTAATTTTTCAGTGCGGTTTAAAAACGCATACTTTGAATTGGCGCCAAAACGACCATTCGGATGCCGAATGGGCTTGTGACGTCACGCGTTACGGATCCAACTGACCATTCAAACAAATTCATACGAATTTGTATAGCCTACGTGTTGTTTTGTTGTAATCGGTTGTTTTACACTATTTTAACTAATTAACGCGCATAAAACGTCTTTAGTTATAGGATACAAGTACTATTTAGTCCCGATGTGCACAAACACTACGGTGAAGACGCAAAATAAAGCTTTTTTGGCCATTCCTAGTACCTAATGAAAAAATGCGGAAAAAATGGTTTAACGCATTTGATCGTTATGAAACGAGATTTAAAAAAAACAAACCACTATACTTTTTTCCGTAGGTCTTGTTCAGTACAAAATACAAGATTTAATGATGTAGACTGTAGAAAATTTACTATCAGTAGATACTGAAATTAGCACTTATAAAGCTTGACAGGTACTACAATACTAAAATAGGGTATTCTTTGAACGTTATTGTTTATATTTGCATAATATTTCTGTAATTATGTTACTAAGTTTAATTTGTAGAACTGTTGGTTTTCTAAAGAAATAAAAAATAGAATTACTAAAAAATTGCTTGAATTAAAAAACACACCTTATTTATTTGTGAAATTTATTGCATTTAAAAAATGGCAACTGACCTTGAGATGCTGGACAGTCTTCACACTTGCAGGAATTTATTATTTCCTGGACTTCATCGCAAATCAACGTCACCGAGTACGCTTTGGTTCTAACTTTATGTTCTGGGTGACTAGACCTTTTACAATTCAAATATCACCCGTCCGTTTTAATTGAATGTAACCTATAGCATTGTCTCCGTAATTTTTCCTAGCTGATATGTTAATAAGTAAATCACATTTAATAAAAAAAAAGGCATTAACACGCACTCGAGCAACAGAGATGTTTACAAGCAATGGTATTTTATAGGTTATATTGTGTCAAAGTCACGTTACTTCCCTTTTGCATTAAATGTACGCAAAACAATATATTTATAGTACATACAAATAATACAACTATTTAAATGAATACATTCTGGAAGCAAGTATTATATATATCCTTTCTTGCGGCCTTTACATTTCTATACTCGGAACTTAAAAAGTTTGTCAATACAAATAATACCAATGATGAGAAAAAAATACCCATCATGATTATATCTATTTTGGGCAAGTTATCGGATTTTCCTTGTAAAAAACCAATGTCAAACATAATACCATGGATGTTTATAAATGAAAACAAAAAAAGCAAAGGAATAGACGAAATTTAACTATAAAAAACAAATAAATAGCCACAAGCCTAAGCGTCGGACGACCTCAGTACAGGATTTGAGTGAACGTTGGATCCATAAGTCACGCGTGACGTCATCAACCTTTTGGCCAGTTACGGGCCGTTTTATTTCTATCAAACTTTAAATAGGAAATTATAAATTTAAACATTCGTTTCAGATTTTTATAGTAAAATGCTCGCAATCGTAAAAATATTATTTAAAAACTGAATACATTTAAAATCATTTCCCCAGTTTATGAAAATACCCTATGAGTAGAATATAAATATTCATTTGTATGTTTGCGATTTTGTTTTTGATTTAGTATTTTATAGTTATATCCATTGTTATTAGCAATCTGTTTAATTGTATTAAGTTCTTTTTTTAAATTAGAATCATATAGTGGAACGTTAATTAACCCATGTATCATTGAATGGGAATTGGGAAATTTTGAATATTGACAAATTACAGCAGGGGTGGGAACACCTTAAAGAAGTGAACATGGAAGTCTAGGCATTTACAGGGCTTACGACCTGTCAATGGCTGGTTTAAGTGGTAAATCATTGTGTCTGTAGATGTTGGTTCCCCGTAGATATCGAAATCAAATTATTTTTCTTTTATCGTTCAAGACTTTAAGTCCAAAGTCCTTAAAATATGGCTTGATTAAAATGACAGCTGCCAAACTAATATCACTAGTGATGGGAAATTACTGATCAGTGATCATGTACCGATCAAATCGATTTTATCAGTTTTTTCGTGCAAACATCAAACTCTGTTTCCGAAAATTTATATAAAAACGCAAAAACAAGCCTATTATAGTGTGCTAAAGACAATTATTTACTAAAAAATAATACATAAAATACTTTTTTTCATGAAAAACATCAAATGAATAATTTTTTATTCGATCGATTTACATTGATCAATTTGTCCCATCTTAAACATTTTTGTAAAATGACGTTAATTTATAATTAATAATTAGGTTTATTTTAGTTTTAAAGCTAATTTTATATATTAATGTTGATTTATGTGTTAAGCATTGTATTAAATAAATAAATTAACACGCCAGATACGAATAATCTTTCGTGTGTCCATATAAATCACCCCTTAGACGTCACTACAAAATTATGTCGTAATTTTTGCCGACAACTGTCATTCTAATTAAGCTATATTTTAAAAACTATAGTTTCGAACGTATCCATCTCACATTAGACTTGATTTATTCGTTTTATTGGCAGCATACTGGTGAAATAAAATAGGAAAGAATTCTTCAGTTAGGTATAGACTTGAGAAAGAAACTTGTTTAGCTTTGAAACCGGTCAGTGAAAAAAAAAATAGTGGATAAAAACAAAGTTGTTTTGTTTAGTATTTTCGGTTTCTGCTGTAATACTGTAATATTATAGAGTTTGAAAAATAAAAAAATGTTACCGCAGTGAGTTTTAATTCTACCAACTTAATCTCCTATCTAATTTAATGACGAATTTTCTTCTAACTTACAAGTTGCTTAAAAGTTTTTGAGTTACCGCTTAAAACATTCATTTATTTATGTAAATCTTAATAAATCTTCCTTCTTATGTAAATAACTAGTAATAAAATACTTAATACGCAAAAGTTTAAGGAAATTAACGTTTATATATATAAATTCACAACACATAATACCTACCTATGTTCGCAAACTTTTGCGAGCGGACAAACTTTTTGATGCTAATTAATTCTTCGAAATAAGAAATAAATTGCATTTTAAATTACTGTCATTAGCTTCTTTTCTGATTCGCATTTGATGGTGCATAAGGAATCAGGCGCGTGTCGTACCTGCTAAGCGATTACATATAACTTTATAGAATTTGCAGTATTTTTTTTAATGAGTAAGTTCAGTGGTACTGGAAATTGAATATTAAAAATTAACATATTACAACAGAGATAAAGAACATTTAAGAGAAGGTAATATAAAAGTCTGGGTATCTACAGGGCTTATGACCTGTCATTGGCCGGTTTAAGTAGCCAATTTACACACTGTGTAACTTTCACCATTCTGCCCATATTCGAATATATATATTCCTTCAATTCTTTCACCTGTTGATGTTTTTGAAGTTAAAGAGCTGAAACCTTTATTTATGCGGGGGAGATTCATTTGATTAAAGCATATCACCCACATACTAGGTGATGCCTGATATTTTTATTTTTAAAGTTTTATAATTCTTCATGGACCCGGTGGCTTTAGCAACAATATTTTGAGTTTGTCCAAATTTTTGTAGACAAGAACTGAATTCAACTACTTGGGAAGCTGTTAATATAAACACATTACAACAGAGATAAACAACACTTTAGTGTAGGTTTTTTAGAAGTCTAGGCATCTACAAGGCTTATGATCTGTCATTGGCTGGTTTAAGTAGCCACTTACATTTTTTTTTAATATTTACATTTTTTTTTGCACCACAACAGGCCAGGAGGCCTAATTACAGTGGTGAATTACATCTCAGAGCACCCAGGCTTGAGAAAAATCACATTTTTAATTTTTGTGTTCTCACCGGGAATCGAACCCGGAACCTTCCGTGCGTGAGTCAAGCGTCTTGACCACTACACCACGGAGGCCGCCAGTGTGTAACTTTCACCATTCTGCTCATAATTCAACTTCTATATTCCTTCAATTCTTTCATCTGTTGATGTTTGCGAAGTCAAAGAGCTGAAACCTTTATTTATGCGGGTTAGATTCATCTAATTGAATTATTTCACCTACATACTAGGCAACGCCTGAAAATGTTATTTTTTCAATTAAATGTTCTTCATCTCTGTTGTAATATGATAATATAAACAGCTCCCCAGGGAGTTAAATCCAGCCCTTGTCTACAAAAATTTGGACTAACTTAAAATATTGTTATTCCACCTGGTCCATAAAGAAGTATAGAAATTGAAAAAATTACATTTTCAGGCGTTGCCTAGTATGTAGGTAAAATAATTCAATTATATGAATATCACCCGCATAAATAAAGCTAGGCTAGCTTAAAGCTAGGGTTTCCTAGGACAGCGATTACATCGAAGTCACAAGATTTAACCGCACCACAGTAGTAGTTTCGCCCATTTTATTATTTATTGTAAAAAAAATACTCCTGAGGATAAGTTCTGACTCCAGGGCATCATTTTTGACTCCTGGGGATCAGTTTTTAATCCTGGAGATCAGTTTTGACTCCTCGGGATCAGTTTTGACTCCCGGGGATCAGAAACAGTTTTGCGTAGAGCTTTCACCCGTTTGATTGTATTACCCTTTTACTACCATCACGCCATTTCCCCGTAGGGGTAGGCAGAGAGAATGGACTGCCACACACCTCTATCCTTGCATACATTTACAGCTTCTTCCACATTCATACATCTTGTCATAATTCCCCTTCGGTTCTGTATGCTTTTGACATGACCAGACTTAAGATTTTGGTTTATCTGGTCATGCCACGTCTTCCTTGGTCGTCCTCGTCTCGCGTTACCCTTCATTTTCGCCATATATACTGCCTCTTTACAAACTTCGATATTATAATTATGGATTTGATTATGATGCGTGTTTTTCATTTATTTTTGCAAATATATAGAATTGGACAAACAACTTTTACTGCAATTCCCTGGTGATACAAATTTGTACCACTTTTGAAAAATTATTTTTCTCACTAACGCAATTTTTTTTTAAATGGCGAATGGCACACTAGATGTCACTGATACAATTCCCAGGTGATACAAATTTGTACCACTTTTTAAAATTTATTTTTCTCACTCAAACAAACCATCACGCCGTTTCCCCGTAGGGTTAGGCAGATAGGATAGAGCGCCATAACACTCTATCTTGGCATACAGACCTCGCTTCCTCTACATTCATACATCTTCTCGTGCACGCACGTCGATTATTCCTACTTTTGACATGTCAATCTCCAAGTATTTGATGGACTTGATCGTGCCATGTCTTTCTCGGTCTTCCTCGTTTTCTGCATCCATCAACGTTTGCATCGTAGATCCTTTTAGCCGTTCTTTCGCTGTCCATTCGCTCTACATGTCCAAACCAACGCAGCACCCCTTTCTTGATTCTGTCAATAATGCACGTCTCAGCCTTACACACTTCACGGATCTCGACATTTGTGCACCTATCATACATCGTTTTACCACACATTCGCCTGAGGGATCGCATTTCAACGGCATTCGACCTACTTTCGTCATCATTTTTCCAATTCCATACTTCGCTCCCATACATTAGAGTTGGAACTAGAACTCCGTTGTGAACTAGTTTAGCCTCCTGCGATAAACATTTGTTTGCCAAAGTAGATTTTAGTGCACCGTTCACCCTGTTCCCGGCACTCACCCTCCTTTCAATACGCAATTATTATTTTCACTAACGCAATTTTTATTTTTTTAAATGGCGAATGGCACACTAGACGCCCCTAATGCAATTCCCCGGTGATACAAATTTGTACCACTTTTTAAAATTTATTTTTCTCATTAACGCTTTTTTTTAAAAATGGTGAATGGCACACTAGACGTCCCTTAATTAACGAGACTGATAAGTATCACAGTTCTAAATAGACGTACAAGATTGCAGTCTTCCTTTGTTGTGGCGTCTAAATTTTCCAACTGTCGGACCACACCGGCTCGGAAACAAGTATGGAGAAATTGATACGTTTCGTTTTCCATTCCTTCTAAAGTTTGAATTTCGATATTTTCACTGTCGCGGATTACACACATTGCATAATTATCTGGGTGTGGGATGGCTTCATACTCAAAAAATGGTTGTCTAATCATTTTAATTAATATTAATTATTAAAATGAATACAGCGTACAAGTTCCGAGTAATAGTTAATCCGCTTTACGAATTTCTCTGAATAGCGAATAATAATTACCGAATGTCCAAAAGGGCTGTGACACACCTACAGTCTAAGTCGATCGAGGCCAAGGTCGGCCTAGCCTAAGGTCGGCCTGTAAGCACGTTTATGAAGAACCTTATGTGAATATGCTAATTGGTTGCAATTGTACCACTGAGTACTAAGCGGATTTAAGCTTACAGAAAGCTTCCAAAATCACTAGACAGTTTTGTTAAAGGTGTTTAATTTATAAAACTACAACAAAATTGGTTAATATTGTATTTATTTATTTGACACTTTTTGTACACATATAATATACATTTATTTAATTTTACAATACGCCCAAGGGGCATTTACAAAAAATGTACACGTAAGTACAAACATAGTAAGTAAAAATTTAAAAGATAAACAACGCTTTTTTGTATACATGTAGAAACAATAATAAGCACTGCCATGCAAAATAAAAAGTGAAACTTTACATAAAAGGTCAACTTTACATATACATATAACGGCGGGCATATTGCCTTAAGGCAATTTCTTCCTACCTACCCAAACCGTTCAGTTTGAGAAAATTATAAATACACGCACATATTGAATCTTACAATTGATTGAAATACGCTCCAAGAGATATGGACTATCGATAAAATTGTTTAAAACTTTGGAGAGGAAAGACAGATCAGAAATGCTTCTACGTTAGTAAGGGAAATTAAACTATGAAAAGAAGAAGAGTCTTCATACGAGTCAAAACGTGTAAGAGATTTACGATCCAGAAGTTTAAAGAATCTATTCTGTATTCTATCTAGTTGTTATATATAAATTGTATGTCGAGGATTCCAAACAACAGATGCAAACTCAAGATGGCTGCGAACGTATGAATTATAAATGGTTGAGTGGTGCGTATAATAAAGCCCAGATTTCTGTAAGCCATAAATTAATATCGATATTTATGTACAAAAGTGTGTATATTTGTATGAAAATTCATAGTATCTTCGTCAGTGTCCGGTAATTAAACATGTTTAGAAAAAAAAAATGTAAACATATTATATTTTTCACACAGAAAACTTAATTGTACTTTGTAGATTTTGTAGTAAAATTTCAACGCTTATCAGTTCATGGTTTACCTCTTCGTTCTAATTCTCAAGGCACTCTCTTAATATCCATACACAATTCCTCTTTCTTCTCTAACTCATATAGTGTCCATGCGGCTCGGCTGTGGAATCATCTCCCATCCACCATCAAAGATGTTACTACATTATACGGCGGCCTCCGTGGTGTAGTGGTCAAGACGCTTGACACACGCACGGGAGGTTCCGGGTTTGATTCCCGGTGAGGACACAAAAATTAAAATATGATTTTTCTCAAGCCTGGGTGCTCTGTGATGTAATTCACCACTGTAAAGAGGCCTCCTGGCCTGTTGTGGTGCAAAAAAAAAATGTAAAAATGTAAAATGTACATTATCTCTGTTTAAATCACGTGTGAAGAAACATCTCCTTTCTCTTCCTTAATCTCTCCTCCTTTCCTTTTTCCTCTTTTTTCCTTTTTCCCATTGAGTAATAGTTTTGATTTAAGTTTATTTATAAACAAATACGTTTATTTCTATTTTTATATATCTTTGGCTTTTTAATATTTTTTTTCTATTAAATATGTTCTGTAACTTGAATTATAAAAATAATACTTTTATTTTATTGGTTTGTTGGAAGAAATTGGCATTTGGCAATAAGCCCGCCAATTTACAAATAACATTATGTACAAAAGTTAAATAAATAAATTGATACAATTGAAGATAAATATTAACTGCCCATCAGAATACGTACCCAGTTGGTTTTATCATAATATTTTTGATTTGTCACTTAAACCAGCCAATGACAAGTCATAAGCCCTGTAAATGCCTAGACTTCCATATTTCCTTCTCTAAAGTGTTCTTTATCCCTGTTGTAATTTGTTTACAAATTTATTTCTTATTTATTTTTCAGCAGCCTGTATATGATTTTACGGTGAGCATTCCAAAATTTAACAACGTATTCTAGCGTTGAACATAATAGATTATCCCATACAAAGTACCTACCGTATGTCGTATTGTTACCGAAGTGCAACCGTTCATGTGAAAATATTAGGCAACGTTGTAATTTTAGGGTACGTTCGTATTCATATTAAAATATGTTCATAATACCACTATCACATGATTCAAAAGCTTCATCCCTTTCTCATTAATTTATTGTAATATATGTTATCAATAACAGTTGGAAAATACAGGGCAGAAAATAACATTTATATTTATTTATTTACGGACATTGTCCATTTATACAATTCGTAGGGTATTAATATTACACTATTTATTTATGCTTTATTAAGTTAGTTCATAACACCTTAAGAACGAATATAAACTTTTAATAAATTTACATTTTTTTAAATTAAAATTTCTCAATAACATTTTTTTCAAACTAATTTTAAATATTTCATTTTTTCCTATTTCCTTTATTTCTTCAGGTAACTCATTGTACAGCTTTAATCCCTTGTACAGTGAGTTTTGCGATTCTGTTTTTCTCCTCATTGGTAATGTTATCTTTATTTACCTCTTGTGTCGTATGTATGACATTGTTGGTTAAATTTTATTATTGTTTTTATTTTATTCATCCTTAATTATTTTATGTAGAAAAATTGCTACGTAATATTTAATTTGTTGGTTTAACATGGTCAGAATGGTGAATGTTACACACTGTGTAAAGTGGCAACTTAAACCAGCCGACGACAGGTAATAAGCCCTGATCTAGACCACCATATTCCCTTCTCAATAATGTTTTCCCTCTCTGTTATAAATTAAATGTTCATTATTGTTCATTGTGATCGCTCAAATGCTTAGCATGTTTTTAAGCACGTCGATAGTTATTTGGGATTGAGCTACTGGCTGTTTTAAGCAGAACATAGAATTGACCTTTGTAAATTCGATAACGCCTATATCTCATTTTTTTGAAATTGTGGACTGGCTGCTTTTTGCATTATTTTAGTTGATAGTCTATTGACAAATAAAATAAATAAAAAACACTTAACTTGCACATTGCATTTAGAGTATCAATGCATTTGTTTATACGCCGTCGGATGTGGGCAGGGCAGGGGCGAACCGTGTCTAGAAGCGATTATACGCAGCTTACCATTATATTTGACTAACCATAATAATGTTTTATTGTAACTTTATTTACAGAAAAACAAATAAGTAATTACTATTTATTTGAAATCATTTCCACCGTTTATATTTTTATTCTAATATAAATATTGATATTAATTGCGGTGAGCCAAGAAACTAGCCGATTATTTCAGCTTATTTTTTCATACAAATAAATATACTATATTTTGAATGTCTTAACCCCAGTGCGGGTTTTTTCTCCTATATTAAACTTGCAGATTACACAAATTATTTAAAAATTATTGATTTAGAAAACAGTATTTCAAACATTATTTCTTAAGCACTATTTTTCTTTGAGATGGTACTTTTGACATAAGACCATAATTACTTTCATGCGTCATATTGCAGGACATATAGCGCTCCACGCGGCCGTTTTTAGCACTAGTAATTATTAGAACAATGCGGTCAGTTGACATTTCAATTGTATACCTAATATCCACTGAATTCATAGTGGTATTTTTTATTCATTTTTTAATGAATTATATATTAAAGTAATGGATAATATATCACGAAGTTACATCGTTTGAGTTGATTTTATGGATGAGAGTTGTCGTGCCACACAGAACCACATAAAAATATCAATTTATTTTATATATAACTTACATTATATTATTACCTCCTATGTAGGTACAAATATATGATATTTTTTTATAGCTTACCTTTAAATAAAGTACCATTCGCCACTGGTACAGGGGGTATGATGAGGATTTGTTTGGCAATGACTCATAAATCTAAAACGTTTCCCTAATATACTAAAACCGTTTCGAATGATTACCAAACCGGAAAGCTTCAAGAAACAACCCTGAAGCCACGAGTTAACAGTTGGTTGAGTTCTGGGCTGTTTGCTATGCAAAAACGTTTCTAAATACATTTCGTATGCGCCAGACCATAGGTTCCCAAAGTGGGCAGTACCGCCCCGCCCCCGGTGCCCGCTGAAGCCTTCAAAGGGGTGCGTTTGCGGATTAACAAAAATTCGGGCGCGTTCAGGGAGGCTTTGTATTCATACACATTTTATTAATTAAGGATATCAAATGTAATACAAAGGATTTAATACATCATCATCATCACAATATAGTCCTTAAAATATGGCTTGATTAGAATGACAGTTGTCAGAAAAAGTGACGTAATAACTTTGTAGTAACGTCTAAGGAGTGATTTATATTGACACAAGAAAAATCATTCGTATCTGGCATGTTAATTATTTTTTTAATTACAATGCTAGACATATAAATCAACATAATCATATAAAATCAGCTTTAAAACTAAAAAAAACCTTATTATTAACGACGTTCTTACAAGGTTACACCATTTTGCAAAAATGTTAAAGATGGAACAAATTGATCAATGTAAATTGATCGAATAAAAAAACAATTCATTTGTTGTTCTTCTGTGTGAAATGAAAAAAATGTCTTTTTTTTAGTAAATAATTGTCTTAAACACACTATAATAGGCTTGTTTTTGCATTTTTATATCAATTTTCGGAAACTTGTGTTTGCGTTTGCATGAAAAACCTGATGAAATCGATTTGATCGGTGCATGATCAGTGATCAGTAATTTCCTCTCACTAGTTACAATAGTTTGGCAGCTGTCATTCTAATCAAGCTGTATTTTAAGGACTATAGTTAAACGTATTAGAAAATGTATATACATATTTATTAGATTAAGGAATATTTTAAAAACCAATATATATTGATTGGAATTCTACTTTATTTTTTTTTTTTTTAAATATACAAGAGGGTATATTATGACGCGTTCCATCTTGTTAGGATATTTTCAAAATAGAAAATTTTCAAGAGTTTGAAAATGTCCTAACAAGACGAAACGCGTCACAATATTCATATTTATACAGAGTGTTCTTTAACTCCTGTTACATCCGACACCACGATGATCAGTATGGGCAAGAAGACATATTAGCATATTTCAAAAAATATTTAGATCAAAGAAAATTTAAAAAATAAAATATTAAAAAAAACAAATGGTTGCTTACTTCTGCAAAGGAGAAACGAGGGGAGGGATTGTCGGCGTATCAGTCACCCCCCTTCCCCCTCTCGTTTCGCCCCTGCAGAAGTAAGCAACCGTTTGCTTTTTATATTTTATTTTTTAAAATTTTATTCGTTCTAAAAAAATATTTGAATGTGCCAATATGTCTTCTTGCTCATACTTATCATCGTGGTTTCGGATGTGACAGGGTTTAATGAACACCCTGTATATTAAAAAAATAAAAAAATAAAGCTGAATTAAAATCCAATAAATGGGTTTTATTTTAGATGCCTTACCAAATTTAAATTTTTTGTGTCAACCATGTCTGGGATCGAAACCGAGACTTCTTTCATGGTAGGCAGATGCGCTAAACACTACATCACGAGGTCGATGAATTTAATACAGTATGAAGGAAAAAACATAAACCAAAACACGTAAGTGTTAAGCTCCTAACAACGTGTGTTACACTTGAATATTTCATTTCAACACCTGAAGCGTAAGACTGATCATCTTTTTTTTTTACAGGCCAGGAGGCCTAATTACAGTGGTGAATTACATCACAGAGCACCCAGGCTTGAGAAAAATCACATTTCATTTTTGTGTTCTCACCGGGAATCGAACCCGGAACCTTCCGTGCGTGAGTCAAGCGTCTTGACCACTACACCACGGAGGCCGCTTATCTTACCTTCATGTAACAAAAATTATCAAGATATGCTGCGATATGTGTACTTATTTCGGCCTCGTGGTGTAATTAATGGTCAGCGCGAGCGTCATGCGAGAGGTCTCGGGTTCGATTCCCGACATAGTTGATATTAAATAATAAATGTTTATTTAAAGGGGTGTTTTTACACCAGAATATTTCATAGTCCCTGGACTGGTGCCTGAAGCGTAAGACTGATTGTAACAAAATAATTAAGATATGATGCAATTGGTGTACTAATGCAGTGCTATATGCACCACTAGGTGCGGAAAAGGAATGATGATGATAAAAATCATGACAATATTTAAATACGTCAGAATTTAGAAAAACAAAATGCACCTTCTCTAGCCGCTTTTAAGAAACGCATATAACATTTTTTTTTTGTTCATAAAAATAAAATATTTGCGTTCTTATGATTCCGTGGTTCCATTTCCGCATCTAATAGTGTATAGGGCACCGCATTGTTTCACCAATCGCAGCGTACCTCGATTCTTTTTGTTAAATGAAGGTAAAATAATTAGTCTTGCGCTTCAGGTGCTAGTCCAGGGACAATGAAATATTCCGGTGTAAAAACGCCTATGTCAATCGTGTTGGGAATCGAACCCGAGACCTCTAGTACAGAAGGCAAACGGGCTGACCAATGCAGTACCCCATGCACCATTAAGTGCGGAATGGGAATGATGGTGATGATGAATGTTTTTTGAGGAGCTTAATTGTATTATAATATGTTTAATTCAAATAAATGAGTAAAAATAATATTATGGTTAATGGAGGTGCCGATATTGTAAAATTTGTTTTTCAAAATATGCGGTGGTCTATAAAAGTTGAGGAACATAAATATTAAACGCTACAACCAAGTCCAGAAAGCGCAGTACTGTGAAAGGCCAATGTCATATGAGGTTAAATAGATATATACATATTTATTTATTTATTCATAAACGGCATTTCTGCCATTTACATATATGTGGTATAAAGAGTGCTTAAAAATAAAAATATAAAAAATCGAGTATGAAATATTAATATACTAGTACTGTACACATTATAACTTACTTGAAATACATCAATATTTTAAAGAAATTATACAATAACAAAATACATTAATCAATCAAATTATAACTATTCCGACCCAATCTCCTGAAGATGATTTGCTCTTTTTGATAAAAATATGTTGGTCACTTTATTTTTTAATTTAGGCAGAGATAAACTAAATATATCAAAATGTGATGCATATTCATTCCCGGTATTCTGTAATCTAACGATAGGTGAGTTATATTGAGCTACCGTTCGACAATTTTGACAATAAAATATTGTAGATGTTCTATATCTATATGTATAAGCATATAGATATATATATACAGGGTGTTAATTAAACCCTGTTACATCCGAAACCACGATGATCAGTATGAGCATGAAGACATATTACATTATATATATTTAAAAAAACAAATGGTTGCTTACTTCTGCAGAAGAGAAACGAGGAGGGGGGAGAGGGGAGTCTGACACACCGTTAACCACGTGGCCACGCCCCCCTCGCTTCTCCCCTGCAGAAGTAAGCAACCATTTGTTCTTTTTAATATTTTATTTTTACTAATTTTCTTCGTTCCAAATATTTTTTTAAATATGCCAATATATCTTTTTGCCGATACTGATCATCGTGGTTTCGGATGTGACAAGGTTTAAAGAACACCCTGTATATATATATATATATTTGGACCCCTGTATTTAGTACCTTTTGGTGTCATGTACAAGGCTAAGGAACGCGGAAAAAAACATTTTTGTCTATCTTTGAAATGGGATAGTTGATCATTGATTTTGGTTTATTACGTTTATGAGTCCAATCACCATTGTTGCAAAGTTCAAGAACAATGGCGCGTGATAACTACTTTGCACGACAGTGTGGATATCTGTTAAGGATATTCCGTCTTTCCTGCATTCTGCTTCAAGATTATGGCGTTGTAAACTGAAAAATGGGCACTGAAATAACGGATGTTCAATACTGTGTGAAGAAATATCATCGCATGGACAATAGTCATCATTCCTGAATTTAAACCTATATAGGTAACTTCTCATAGCTCCGTGTCCGGTATAAATTTGGGTCGTTTCGAAAGTACTTTGGTGATGACGACGGAAGTTTGCTGCATCAGCCAGCGTTGGGAAAAACATTTAAGCGATTTAAATTTATCTATTATAAAATTTAAAATAACATTTTAATGGGGAGTGAGTTTATTTATTTTAAAGAAACAAACAGACGACAATAATATAATAACATTTTGAAAAAAAATATAGTTTAAAGACAGAGCAGCAAAGTTTCTAAATAAAAATGATACATATTATTAAATTGTGTTACAACAAAAGGATATGTTTATGCGTATTTGTATGAGAGTAAGTGTAGATGTGTTTTTATGTGTAGTAGTGTGGGAGTAAGTGTTCAGAAGTGTGCATCATTAACTAGTAAGTGGGATCGTATCGCAGCCAGAAATAATAAGTCTTAATTTATTTTTAAACAAATTAAGGGGTATGTAAAATATATCAATAGATGAAAAAAAAAGCATTATAGTTAGAGCAAGAACGATACAGGAAAGAATGTTGTGCATAGTTAGTTCTACACACTGGCAGATGGAATAAATACTTATTTCTTGTCACGCGAAAGGGGAATGGAATTGAAAAAATGATGATGAAAGTGGGATGAATGCTGTTGAAATTCGATCCCTCAGGCAAATGTGTGGTAAAACGATGTATGATGCACAAATGTCGAGATCCGTGAAGTGTGTACGGCTGAGACATGCATTATTGACAGAATTAAGAAAGGGGTGCTGTTATTTATTCGACATGACTGTTTTTTATTAAATAATAATTTTAAAAAACGCTAGATGTCAGTAACGTATTCGTTTGTTCTTTCTAAAACAATATTCCTACCAACGTTCAAAAAGCACTGCCTACTAGCTTACACATAGACGCGTTATTACAACTGAAATAAAACCTACACATACACATTTCGTTCCCGCATCGCGTTATGTTCATATGGAAGAAAAAAGCATTTGTAGTTCGTGGTTCTCCCGACCCAGGCCGATAGCGGCGCGCTGATCGGTACAATGTATTTCTTAACCGAATTATCTCTGGCGCGTTTTTTAAATTTAAAAAATGTTTACTAATGATTTGGTATTATTTTTTGCTATTATTTTAATGCAATTCTAGTAGGGTAGGCACTGCTTATGTGCCTTTATGGAACGCACGCCACTGGGTATAGGGTGACCATTACAATGAAACATCGCTTAATGGGCTATATTGAAAGGTTGTTTGATTATTGATTAAAGGGACATTATGAAGAAGAGACGGGTACGTCGCGAAACCGATAGATATAGAAAAGTCGGTAAGTGGTTATGTACAAATATTTAATAAAATTTAGTGTAATAATTAGTATTACACAGCCCTGTTAGTGATCACCTGGAGTGTCGGATTTATTCCCCCGTCAAGTGGAATTAGAGTATCAGTTTCCGCGTGCTGTTTGTCCTGTTCCCGACTCCCAGTTTCCAGTTTCCAGTTTCCACTTTCCACATCACACTACCCGGAGGGCGATTAAAATCGAAAGATACGGAAGCCATAACTTCACTATGGCGGTACGAGTATATTTAAGGATGAATTCTCCCGAGCGATTACGAAGGTATACTATCAACCATGTATCTTAATTTTTTTATGGAAGTGGCACTACTTTTTACCCACTAAGCGCGGAATAAAGTTTGACAGTTATCTCTTAAAAGACTGTGCTAAATAATCCCTTAGCGCGCGGTGATGTAACATCGTGTAACCACTAGTAAAAGATAGAATCTTTTAAAGTTCCGCCATTTGAAAAAAAAAAAAACATGTAGACATTCTGTTTAATAATTCCTTTTCCATAATTTACACAAATAAACATATAATTTAGCCCTGTTAGCAGCATAAATTAAAATATAAAAAATCATAAATACGCCGCTCATACTCGTATTACGCGCGTGCGTCCATCATCACTGTCATCAACCGACTGAAGACTGAATGTGTTTTACACAACACCCGCCACAGAACAGCGTCTCTGTCTTCCTTGTTATGAGTTCTCTCTTATATAGATGTGTTGCCTATGTTGACTAGTGTGACGCACACTAGAGTTAAGAACAGCACCATCTAGCGGTTTAAATGTGAAAATTATAGGCATTTACTGGTAACAGCGCATGCGTCAGATCATTTGCACGTAGTTATGCAGAAAGCATCCACATTTTTTTTTTCAGTTTTGCTATGCAGACGAAAGTTTAATGATTTCAAAAAATAAAAACTTTGGTACTTACCATGCACCTATGTGAGAAGTTAGTTCATCATCAGTGGCGCTACAGCCCGTTGTGGGCCCTGGCCTCCTCCAGAATTTGTCTCCATTCGTCCCTACACCCCGCGGCTCTTCTTTAGCTCGTCAGGCCAATCGCTCTAATGTCACTTTCCACATTATCCAGCCATCTTAATTTTGGCCTGCCTCTACTTCGTCTGCCTTCCGGAGTGGTATACAGAATCTTTTTTGGGGTGCGGTTATCATTCATTCTGTGCACATGGCCCAACCATTGTAATCTTCTTATTTCAATGAATTGTGCAATTTCGGGTTCGCCATACAGTGCCTCATGATTAAACCGTCTCCTCCACACTCCGTTTTGGTTGACAGCACCAAATATCTTCCTCAATATTTTTCTTTCGAATACCAATACCATATTTTCATCTCTTTTGGCACCCAGCATTCGGCACCATATGGCAAAGACTCTTAAAATCCTTTACTGTACATTAGTGCGAAGCAACTTAGAATATGCATCACAAATATGGAATCCTATGTACAATGTGCAGATATCGCGCATTGAAAATATTCAAAAAAAAATCGTAAAGTTCATGTGTTTCCGGTTGAAACTTGAGTTTAAATCTGACCAGTATATTCATAT
Source organism: Micrasema longulum (assembly GCF_059751315.1). Taxonomy (NCBI): domain Eukaryota; kingdom Metazoa; phylum Arthropoda; class Insecta; order Trichoptera; family Brachycentridae; genus Micrasema; species Micrasema longulum. Next base: position 710,286 of record NW_028277840.1, read on the forward strand.
ATGTAAAAAACATCACCTACTGCCTCTGCAAAAACGTCGTAAAATAGCGGATATAATTTATTTACTTAAAATTGCCTCTGGTTCAATTGACTGTCCTGAACTACTTTGCAAACTTTCTATCAATGTTCCTTCCAAAGTTTTAAGAAATAACCCTCTTCTTCACATACCTCTTGTTTCATCTAATTATAGGCAAAATTCATATTTATGGCGAACTTTTAATAATTTTAATGTACTAAATAAATCATTTAACATAGATTTATTTGAAAATAATCTTAATAACGTGCGGCGTTTGCTTTCGAAATAACTCGTAGTATTTTTTTCTTTTCTTTTAAATTTACATTTAATTACTATTCATTTTATGTTCGAGAATCTTTTTTAACTTACTGTGATGCTACTTGTGAAAACCTGTAATTGGCTTATTTGTTATTTGTTTTGTTATATAAATATGATATCATTATAGCTGTTGGTTATCCAAATAAATAAAAATAAAAATAAATAAATAAATAAAAATATGCAATGACCGGTCTGATGAGAGTTTTGTAAATAATGGTCTTAGTTTTTCTAGTGAGCAATTTGGATCCCAGATGTTTAAACAAGCCATAATAACATCTGTTTGCTGCCGATGGCCATGCTCTAATTTCGCTACTATAATTGTTATCATTAGTCATTACAGTACCTAAATATTTAAAATATTTAAATACATTGTCTATGTGGTGTGACGCAACGTCAATTGCCTGTTGTGAATAGTTTATTTGTGACTTTCTTTCTTTCGTGGACCATTGTAGCGATGCGGATTACCTATTGGTAAAAAATGTTAAAATTTTATTATGCAGACGAAAGCTTAATGATTTCTAAAAATAAAAACATTTGTTACTTAGAATGCACCCGTATGAAAAGTAAGTTTAAACATTTAAATATCACGTTCAGTACTTGTCGATTATTTAAAGCTGGCGCGTTCACAAAACTTACTCAAACGCATTGTGTAGTATCTGTGGATAAGCGTATGGTATGACATTGCACGGCATACGCATTATAAAAATAATCTCTGTCTCTCTCGCGCTCAGTACAATAATGAACTTGCTTAAGTCATCGCAGTGATAAGTCAATGCTCGTGTCGGCTTTTTTTGTTTCCCTCGTAAATAAATACAGTTCACTGTCAAAAATCTGCGTTTACTATAAAAAACAATACAATATATTGCATTTGCAAAATAGTAAGGAGTATCTAATACAAAAAAGGTGAAAATTAAATTACAATTACTATGGGGACTGCTTTTTTTGACATTTGACTTGCCAACCGCCGGCTAAATGTAATAAATAGCATGTTAATAAAAAATAAATAAATAAAAGTATCAGTTTTGGAATATTTTCCATATTTAGACCGGTGAAATTCAAATATGTGATTGCGCAGCAGGATTACACGTTGTGAAACGAACATATTGCAATTTCTAATGATAATTTAATTAAACAATATTTTGAGAATGTCCAAATATTTGCAGACTGGTTAGATTTCCTCCCTAAGGAGTCATTTAGATCTTTATTTGTTGCAACAGAGGGGAAAACAATTTTGAGAAGGGAGTATGAAAAATTTCAACGCTTATCAGTTCATGGTTTACCTCTTCGTTCTCATTCTCAAGGCACTCTCTTAATACCCATACACAATTCCTCTTACTTCTTTAACTCATATAGTGTCCATGCGGCTCGACTGTGGAATCATCTCCCATCCACAATCAAAGATGTTACTACATAATCTCTGTTTAAATCACGTCTGAAGAAACATCTCCTTTCTCTTCCTTAATCTCTCCTCCTTTCCTTTTTCCTCTTTCCGCTTTTTTTCCTTTTTCCCATTGAGTAATAGTTTTGATTTAAGGTAATTTATAAACACATACGTTTATTTCTATTTTTATATATTGTTAACTTTTTAATCTTTTTTTTTTTCTATTGAATATGTTCTGTAACTTGAATTATAAAAATAATACTTTTATTTTATTGGTTGGTTGGAAGAAATTGCCATTTGGCAATAAGCCCGCCAATGTATAAATAACACTATGTACAAAAAGTTAAATAAATAAAAAATAAATAAATTATGGAGGTCTAGGCATTTACAGGGCTTATGACCTGTCACTCTTCTATATGTTGACTTTTATAAAGTAAAAGGGCTGAAACCGTTATCATGTGGGTGAGATTCGTCCAGCTGAACCGAATCACCCACTACAAATCGGTAGTCAGATGGCAGAAGGGACCATCTATTATTTTCAAAAATGTTCAGGAGAGCTGAAATACGTCTCAATTTCAAGACTTTAGTCCACAAACAAAAATATTTTTGTTATGCTTTTCAATAATGAATTACCATTCTAAATGACGATGACTTTTTTTCTGCGTGTATTTACTAAAATATTATTTAAAACTTTTGAAAACCTAAAGATAGTCAAAAATACAGATGGTCCCTTCTGCCATCTGACGACTGAAATTTAGATCTAAGTTAGAGCCACAAGCGAAAGAAGTTACTGACGACTTACCTCAGTGGAATTGGCCGCAGAGAGTCTGAGGGGTTGATGGTGGCTGTTAGACTGCCAACACATGTTCTTATATGAATTGTAAATACATATATATTTATTTATTCACACTCTTTATCAAAATACAATTCCATGTTCACTTTGCCCAGCTAACAAGGGTACATACCCCGTCCCAAGCTAAGCAATTACATTTTAATATATTATAAAAGTTAACAAATTTATATAGAGCATAGACAAACAAAATAAAAACTTATTCGGATACACATTTTGATTCATATACATACAGACATACACATATATACACACATATATATATACACACACATATCTACACACATATATACACATGTACATACACACACACGTACATACACCCATGCGCATACACATACATACATTTATAAAAACATAGACAATTTATTTTTGCGAAACTTCATGGTTGTCATCTATAAATATATTTTTTTTAAATTATTCCTTATTTTTATATTTTATTTTTGACATCCAGTAAGATTCTCCAATCCGTGGCATGCATCAACTTTATATATGTATGCATAAATGTTCCAATATTTGAGTTTGTCCAAATGCTTATTGACAAAAGACTGGATTTCACCCCCTCGGCAGTCATTAAGATTGACAAATTACAACAGGGATGGAGAACACCTTAGAAAAGGGAATATGGAAGTCTAGGCATATACAGGGCTTATAACCTGTCATTGGCTGGTTTAAGTGGTCACTTTACACACTACTTAGGCAAACATAGGCAAAATGGTGAATGTTTCACAGTGTGTAAAATGGCCACTTAAACCAGCCAATATCAGGTCATAAGCCCTGTAGATGCCTAGACTTCCATATTCCCTTTTCTAAGGTATTCTCCATCCCTGTTGTAATTTGTTAATATTGTTCTTTTTGTTGATAGAATTTTCGGAGATCCTTTTTACTTTTTACTCTATTTTTGCTAAGTTTTTTTTTTATATGATTTTTTTAATAACTTTTTTGTATGTTTTTTCTTTTAACTACGTATTTTACTATGATTTTTTTCAAATATGTTTTTGCTACATACATATTTTTTTATTATGTCTTTTACTATGTATTTAACTATGTTTTTCACTATGTCCACTGCCTTCATTTTTTTCTATGCATTGATTACTGTTTTTTTTTTTTTTTATTGTCTTAGAGCGGGGTAAATAACTAAAGTATGAGGTAAGACAGTCCAAATAACTTTGAATAAATGTAAAATTTTATGTATATATTATGTTGATAATTATTATAATAATAAATCTAAAATAAATGCCTATGTTGTCGTCGCAGTTTTTTTTTTATCAGTTACAAAATCCATTTTCATAATGGTGTTTTATTGTTGCAGAATGTCCGGCAAGTGGTGGTGAGAAGGGAGAGAAGAAAGAAGAAGAAGCAGAAGGGAGAATCATGGAGTTGGGTGTGATGGGCAACGCCATCGGAGACTCGGCAGCTGCTGAGGCCGTCCTTGCAGAAACTATACAGCTAGGTAAGGCCTGCTGAACCATTCGACCAGCACGTCGAACTCCACATTAACAGCTTCCATAATCAGATAAATATAACGAGGATATTCAGTTCTACGGGAAATTGGATACATAATGTTTTCTGTTTTCTTCTTCAACCAGACATTAACTCTTTTAGCCAATGGTTTAAAGTCAGTAAATTGGAACTTAATATTAAAAAATGCAAAATAATGTCATTTTATAGAACAAAACAACCGATTTCCTTCGAGTACTTAAAAGAAAACTCCAAAATTGATGTAGTTAAGTCCACCAGCGATTGAGGAGTTGTTCTGGACGTTGAACTGACATACAACGAGCATATAGATAATACAGTAAATAAATCACTGAAATTATTTGGCTTCATTAAAAGAATATCCTCTGATTTTTCTAAGGTCCGTACAATCAAAAGTTTTTTTGCTCAACTGTTCGCCCTCTTCTAGAATGACTTAAAAAATATCAATACCCTTAAAACTCTCTTCTGTTCCCTAGTTCGACCGCACCTAGAATATTCCTCTGTTATCTGGTCTCCATATTATGATGTTCACATCAAGAATATTGAATCAATTCAACATCGATTTTTAAGAAAGATAGGCTGGAGGTTGGGCTTATTCAGAGACCTATATACGTATAATGAGTTAGAAACTACCTTGAATATATCTTCTCTTTAAGACCGTCGAATTAAATCCGACCTTATAGTCCTATTTAAAATTCTCAACTCACTCTTTGATGCGCCTGAACAACTGAGCTCAATAAAATTAAATATCTCAACTAGAAATCTCTGACAAAACTTACTCTTTCATACCAATAACCATAGAACTAACTATGGTTTTTATTCCCCTATGCCCATAATTTTTAGGTCTGCCAACAAACATACCAGTCTTGATTTCTTTGATAACAAGTTGTCTTCTTCAAACGATCACTGAATCAAATTCAATTATAAACACCTCTCTCCCGCTTCCACTGCCACAAAGTCTACTATAAACCATTGAGTCTTTCTTATTTTGTTATAATAATTTTCTATGTATAAATGTGCCCATAAAAATGCCCATTAGGCGTATATATAAATAAATAAAATAAAATAAAATATGCCTCCTAGAATAGTGGTTTGGTCTCCATTCTATGTCAATCGCATAAATCTCATTGAATCAGTCCAACATCGCCTGCTTCGAAAAGTAGTGTGGATGCTTGGACTAGAGAAAGATAATTATTCTTACGCTGATATAGAGTCAATGTTAAATATTTCTAGTCTACAAAAACGTAGAACTAATATTGACTCCACATATACATATGTTCGGTATACTAAATGGTATAATCGATGTGCCATCATTACTGGAACAAGTCAAATTCCATATTCCGACTCGTAGGTTGAGAAACAATGAAGTACTGTTCATCGATCATCATAGAACAAACAACGACCCGTCTTTGTCGTATTGTTAACTAAAGACAAGATTTACATATTACAACAGAGATGAAGAACATTTAAGAGAAGGCAATATAGAAGTCTAGGCATCTACAGGGCTTGTCACGCGCATAAATAAAGGTTTCAGCTCTTTTACTTCACAATCATCAACAAATGAAAGAATTGAAGGAATATAGATGTTGAAATATAGGCAGAATGGTGAATGTTACACAGTGTGTAAAGTGGCCACTTAAACCAGCCATTGACAGGTAGATGCCTAGACTTCTATATTACCTTCTCTTAAATGTTCTTCATCTCTGTTGTAATATGTTAATATAAACAGCTCCCTAGGGAGTTGAATCCAGTCCTTGTCTACAAAAATTTGGACAAACTCAAAATATTGTTGTTAAGACAAGATATTTATTTTTTTGGTTTAAGTTTACAATGATTTAAACGAGCACTAAATAAATAGTCCAGATCTTGAAATGTAAAGAGCTCGCAACCCCCCCAGGAATTGCTGGAGCAACTTTTAACATGATGCGTGTTGTCTGGAACTCTAGTCTCTATATATACTCGGTCAAAACGAAATGCCGATTATTCAACTCTTGTATAATTCCAGTTCTCCTATATGGGTGTAAATCTTGCCACCTTACGAAAGCTCAAAACACAAAACTTCTGAGTTTTGAGAGTAAGTGCTTGAGAAGAATATTAGGTATAAGGTAATTCGATTTTATAACTAACATTGAAGTCCGAGAACGGACGCAGCAGTCTCTTGCGCAGCAGTCTTGGGGATGCGGCGGTGGACCTGGCTTGGACACGTGCTGCGCATGCCTCAGGAGAACCTAAACCCTAGTTGCCTCTTCTTTAAACCAGCGGGATCACGCCGTCCTGGAAGTATATAATGCTAGGCATCTACATGGCCTATGACCTGTCATTGGTTGGTTTATATGGCCACTTTACACACTGTGTAACATTCACCGTTCTGCCCATATTTGAACATCTATATCCCTTCAATTATTTCTGAAATGTTCTTCATCTCTGTTGTAGTATGTTAATATTAACAGCTCCTCAGGGAGTTGAATCCAGTTCTTGTCTACAAAAAATTTGACAAACTGAAAATATTGTTGAATTCAAGTGTATTTTACATACCTGCAGTAAAGAATGACGAATTCGTTATTTGTTATTCATCATCATCATTCCCTTTCCGCACCTAATGGTGCATAGGGCACTGCATTGATACACGAATCGCAACGCATCTTGATCATTTTTGTTACATAAATGTTAGATGATCAGTCTTACGCTTCAGGTACCAATCCAAGGACCATGAAATATTTTTGTGTGAAAACACCATTTTAAATAAATATTTCATATCAACCATGTCGGGAATCGAACCCAAGACTTCTCGCATGGCAAGCAAACGCGCTGATCATTACGCCACAAGGCCGACATTAGTTAATAGGTGAGTATTAAAACAAAAAAAAAAGCTAAATCGTTGAATGGTATTTTGTCAATTTGTGTTTCATATTGGAAACATCTATGGAGACAAAAGTAAGGATAACAACACTTTGTATCCCGGAGCCGTGTAAACTCGTGATTATATAACCACGCGTTGTGTCCCGGTCCCGTGTTTTCACGTGGTTTACCAGCAGCGAAAAAGTACTAATAAAAGTCACTAGATGTCAATAAAATGCCCTTTTTTAGACAGCGAAAAAGTACTAATAAAAGTCACTAGATGTCAATAAAATGTCCTTTTTGAGAGAGCTGGTAAACCACGTGAAAACACGAGACCGGGACACAACACGTGGTAATATAATCACGAGTTTACACGGCTCCGGGATACTAAGTGTTAATATCCTTACTTTTGTCTACATAGATGTTTCCAATATGAAACACAAATTTACAAAATACCATTCAACGATTTAACTTATTTTTTTTGTTTTAATACTCATCTAATAACTAATGTCGGCCTCGTGGTGTAATGATCAGGGCGTTTGCCTGCCATGCAAGAGGTCTCAGGTTCTATTAGAACTGAACGCTGAACTAAACACCTGTTCAAAATTTTCCCCTACATTAAAACATTTAAATTTTTACCGCGTGTAAGAAAACATTATTTATCTATTTAGCAACGGACATTGTCCATTTATACAATTCATAGGGTTAAAATATTACAATAAAAGAATAGTTAAAAACATTAAAAAATAAAAAGATGCATTGACAAACATAAGGGACATCGAGACAAGCAATTTGGCTCTCCATAAAGGCCAATGTTGGCAATCTATCATACAAAAATGACTTATTAAATTATTTCAAATAAATATGAGAAGTTGAAATTGATTTTTCCAAGTATTTTCATAATTATGACACTTTAAGAAACCCTTCACAAAGCATGAAATTTCACAAAAATGGGCCGGGCACAGGGTAAATTCTATTTGTATTCGGCCGGTGCTCAAAGTGTAAACGAATTTTTACAAAAAAAATTGTTTGAAAATTATTGTGAAATGCATATGTACCTATTATGATAAATTAAGTGAGGTCAAAAGAACCCAACAAAATATAAACACTCGTTCAGCAACACAAATTAACTGTATTGTCCCATTTGTATCAACTGCCTTTGGTAAAAAGCAATACAATGTAATTGCTCCAAGAATATTTAATGATTTATTGCCAAATATAAAAGCCTCAAAATATAAAACAAATTTTAAAATAAACATAACTGCACACATAAATAGTGTAGCGAGAGATTTTTTTGAAAAATACGTGTAAATCTAAAAACGTATCACTTTATATAATTGGTACACACATTATTTATATTTTCATGTAGTTCATTGCTTTATATTTGTTTTTTTTTATATTATTCTATATTATTTATGTTTAAGTAACATGTATTCTTGGCACATATATATACTTTATATTTGTATAGTAATGATTTTTAATTTCTTACATTTGATTAGCTAGGCATTTATAATTAAGTAGTTTTCGTTTTTCTTTTTTATGTTATTGTTTTATTAGTATAGGACTACTTATGCTCTAAAGATAGAAAATATTTATCTTAGAACAGGCTGTGGCATGTTAGATGGAGACTATCATAAACAGAGAACACTCCGTTTTCATTTTACAATTATTGGTTTTATATAGATTCCCTGTTATTAAGTATGAAAATTTAAAAAAAATATTTTAAAAAATACATAAAAAAATTGTAAAAATAATGACCCCCCCCCCCCTTTCCCATTTTAACCCTTTCAGCCGCCACTGCATTTGATATCAAAAGATTGTCCTCAAGTTACAAGATTGATATAAAAATGACCACGTAATTGCTGTAGAGATGGACAAATATGATACGAGAATTGTAAGAATAGCAACGCATTTAAATTATAATTATCCGTACTTTAGTAGCGGCTAACATTGGCTGAGTAATTATGGAATAGGCGACATAATTGGAACCACGCATTAGCTTAATGTGCCGAGATAGACCACCGTCAACAAAATGATACAATACTTCTATTTGCAATCAAAACAGACTCTATTTGATAAATTTGCAATCCGAATCAAGGAAATATGCTTTAACCCATAGACAGACCACTCTGCTTATCTTCATTTATTCTTCAAGGTCTTATTTATTTACTAACGGACATTGTCCATGTATAAAATTTATCGGTTTTATTTATTACAATAACTACTACTACTTCTACTACCATCATGCCATTTCCCCGTAGGGGTAGGCAGAGACAATGGACCGCCACACACGTCTATCCTGGCATACATTCCAAGCTTCTTCCACATGCATACATCTTGTCATACATGCCCTTCGGTTCTGTCTGCTTATGATATGACCAGACTTAAGATTTTCGTTTATCTGATCATGCCACGTCTTCCTTCGTCGTCCTCGTCTCACGTTGCCGTTCATTTTCGCCATATATACTTGTTTTACCATTCTTTCGTCGTCCATTCGTGCTACGTGACCAAACCATCTCAGAGACCCTTTCTTAATCTTATCAATTATACTTGACTCAGATTTACACTCTCGCCTGATTTCATCATTCGTAACCCTGTCATACATTGATTTCCTACACATTCGTCTAAGAGATCGCATTTCAACCGCGTTCACTCGGCTTTCGTCCTTCCTCTGCCAGTTCCATGTTTCACTTCCATACATAAGTGTTGGGACTAAAACTCCGTTGTGCACTAAAACTCCGTTGTGCACTGCCAGTTTAGCTTCGATTGACATATTTTTATTAGTAATTACTGTGCTTAGTGCTCCGTTCATTTTGTTGCCTGCATTCACTCTTCTTTCAACATCTTTTTCTACTCTTTCATCTCTTGAAAACATGCTTCCCAGATACACAAATTCTTCTACTTGCTCGAGACATTCGTTGTTTACATTTATTATGCAGTCAGTAACCTCACTATCCCTTTCAAATACCATCACTTTTGACTTAATTTCGTTCATCGCCAATTCGCTCTCCAGGCATACTACACTGTCAAATAAGTACCCGGAAATTTGAAATAAAACACAAACAACTTATCAATCATCTAAATTTATTATATCCCCTTCAAAATAGGCCCCTTCTGAGGCAATACACTTCTTCTAACGAACAATCCAATCATCGAAACACTTTTTAAAGCTATATTCCGGGATGGCCTTCAGTTCTCGTTGCGAATTAGTTTTGATGTCTTCAATGCTCTCAAAACGGGTTCCACGAAGTGGTAATTTGAGTTTTGGAAACAGGAAAAAGTCACACGGGGCCATATCTGGAGAGTACGGTGGTTGTTCGATGATATTTGTTGAATTTTTGTTCAAAAACTCGTTCACAATGATCGCTTTGTGCGCTGGTGCATTATCGTGGTGCAAAATCCAACTGTTGTTCCGCCACAAATCTGGTCTTTTGCGACGAACATTCTCTCTCAAACGCCTCATAACGCCAAGATAATATTCTTTATTGACGGTTTGGCCCTCCGGTAAAAATTCCGAATGAACAACACCACGAATATCGAAGAAAACGGTCAGCATCACCTTGATTTTCGATTTGCTTCGGCGCGGTTTTTTCGGTTTCGGCTCATTTTTGGTGCGCCATTCTGATGATTGTTGACTTGTTTGCATGTCGTACTCGAAAACCCATGTCTCGTCACCAGTTATGATGCGTTTGATGAACGTTGGATCGGAATTCACGCGTTTAAGCATGTCTTCAGCCACCTTACTGCGATTCACTTTTTGAAGAAAATTCAGATCTTTTGGCACCAATCGCGCTGCGACTTTCCGCATACCCAAAACATCAACCAAAATATGACGAGCGGTCTCATGAGACATGTTCATTTCTTGGGCTATCTCTCGCAAACTATAATGACGATTTTTGAGCACCATTTCCTTTATTTTGTCGACGTTTTCTTCAGTTGAAGAGGTCGAAGGCCGTCCTGAACGTGGCAAATCGTTCACTTCTTCTCGCCCCTCTTTGAACGATTTATACCAATCGTAAACTTGAGTTTTTGACATGGTTGAATCACTAAATGTTTTTTTCAACATTTCCAACGTTTTGGCACAAGAAATTTCGTTTGAAACACAAAATTTCACACAAACTCTTTGTTCGATATTTTTATCCATAGTAAAAATCGCAACGCACACAAAAGGTTGACTTGTTCCTAATGACGCCGTAACCAAACTAAATGACACATAGCAATAAAAATTCACAGAATAGTGGCTGACAGTTGTGCCAACCTGGGATTTTTTTTTTTTTTTAAATATTCTCAGAGGGAAAATTTAAAATGAGAATTTCCGGGTACTTATTTGACAAAAACATTCTAGAGACTATTTGCTGCAAATCAGCCTTGCTGCTTGCTAACAGAACTGCATCATCATCATTTAAGCAGCTTACTGAAAAATTATCCATGGTGACATTACTGATCCCTGTTTTACGCCTTTTGAGATCGCAAACCAAGATATTACAATAAAATAATAAATTAAATCATTTAAAAAAAGAAGAAAAGTAGCATTGACAAACACAAGGGATATCGAGACAAGATCTGGACTATCTATTTAGAGCTCGTTTAAATCGTTGTAAACTTAAACTAAAAAAGTCCAGATCTTGTCTTGAGTTAACAATACGACAAAGACGGGTCATTGGAGAATTAAGGGCATAGTTTGTTCAATCCTGATCGATGAACAGTATTTCATTGTTTCTCAACCTACGAGTCGAAATATTGAATTTTACTTGTCCCAGTAATGATGGAACATCGATTATACCATTTAGTATGCCGAACATGTATATGGAGTCAATATAAGTTCTACGTTTTTGTAGACTAGAAATATTTCACATTGACTATATCAGCATAAGAATAATTACCTCTCTCTAGTCCAAGCATCCACGCTACTTTTCGAAGCAAGCGATGTTGGACTGATTCAATGTGATTTATGCGATTGACATAGAATGGAGACCAGACAACGGAGGCATATTCTAGAAGAGGGCGAACAGTTGAGCAATAAAGAGTTTTGATTGTTCGATCTTGCGGGCTTTATATAAAAAAAACCATACTAATATTAGAAATGCAAAAGCATGTTTTTTTATATTTAATTCTCAAGTTAGCTTACGTTACAATCAGAATAAAAACTAATATTTATACTTACTCTTATAACATATCTATTTACGTCATCTTACAGTAAACATTACATTTCTTTTGTTTTTCCTATGGGATATTTTTGTTGTCAGACTGTTTTGGTGTGTTACCTTTTTTTGGTCTTTTTCCTCTGAATTAAAATATGGATTATTTTATTTTTTTCTATGAAATAAAATGATGACTTTTTTGGTATCTTTTTCCTTTTAAATAAATTTATAACTTCTTTGGTCTCTTTTTCCTCTAAAATGAATTGATGACTTTTTTGGTATCTTTTTCCTTTCATATAAATTTACATTTTCTTTGGTCTCTTTTTCCTCTGAAATATATTGATTACTTTTTTGGTATCTTTTTCCTTTTAAATAAATTTATAACTTCTTTGGTCTCTTTTTCCTCTAAAATGAATTGATGACTTTTTTGGTATCTTTTTCCTTTCATATAAATTTACATTTTCTTTGGTCTCTTTTTCCTCTGAAATATATTGATTATTTTTTGGTATCTTTTTCCTTTAAAATCAATTGATGACTTTCTTGGTATCTTTTTCCTTTTGTATAAATTTATATTTTCTTTGGTCTCCTTTTCCTCTGAAATATATTGATTACTTTTTTGGTAATTTGACAATTTCAGATTTCTAAAAATAATATTTATAATTTTGAATAATAAAATATATATTATTATTTTTGAATATTCAAGGGATGCGCCGCATCCACAGTATGTAAGGGCGGAACGCGCCTGATACCGAAAAAAATAAAGAGAGTACAGAAGTTAAGTGTACCGTCTCGATATGCACATATGAAGATAGTGTTCATAATCGCGGTACAAATTTACATTTAGACGCAATACTACGCTTTTCAACTTAAAAAATGCAAGCTCATATAAAAAAAAAATTGCAAGTCAAATAAAGCGACAATAATCTTATTGATTTTATGAACAACAATAAATCGTAAAAACGTATAATTAGCGTTTGAATTTTAAAATTCTAACGCTGTAATCAGGCGCAAATGCGGCCCGCACTAATCCACACCTAAAATATTTGGCCCTCTTATGTCAAAAAGTTGCCGATTTACGTTCGGTTTTCAGAGAAATATAGATCTTTGCGCTGTGCGTGTTCGTAGGTATTAAAATCTTTAATCGAATTTGTAAAAAAAGAAGTTAGGAGCATAAATGTCTTATTCATCGATCTACCAGGGTTGCATTCGAGGAGAACGCATTTGCAAAAAATGGAAAGATTTTTTTTGGTGTATTAAAAAAGTTGTCTTTTAATGTTTACAAACATCATCGGTTTTTTGTGGATCTCAATCAGATTCTTTCCTTAAATTCCTTATAATTTCTACCCATTTATTTATTTTTATTGGATTTTTGGTAACACTCAAATAATATTAAATTCAATACATTTTCAAAAATCGTATTACAACATAAGTACACCCCTTTGTTGGTGAGACGACCGGAGTTTGACGTTTGCAAAAAAAAGCCATATTTGAAAAAATATTTATTTTATCTTTCAGAATTCAACCATAAACAAGTACCTACTTAAATTTAATATTTGAATATTAACAACTTTTAGTTTTGGAATTCAATCAAAAGCAAGTACCTACTTATCAATAAAAACTATTTTTCCAAGGCAAGCCAAAGTTCGGGCAGGACAACGTCTGTCGGGTCAGCTAGTAGTTTTATATATTATTTATAATGTTTGCAGTATTTCTATCCAATGTGTTCCTTAATCTACCGAGAAAGAATATTTTTTTGAAACATTATACGTTTAACAATGTTTGATTATGTCCAAATGCTTGCAGACTGGCTGGATTTCCTCCCCAGGGAGTTGTTCATATTTAAATTTATTTCAACAGAGAGGGAAAAAGTTTTCGAGAAGAAATTTGGAAGTCTAGGCATTTCTCCCTAGGGAGGAAATCCAGCCAGTCTGCAAGCATTTGGACATAATCAAACATTGTTGAATTACTACCTGGTAAAAGAAGAAGTATAAAAATCGGAAAATTGTTTCCAGGCGTTGCCTAGTAGGTGATTTGGTTCAGCCGGATGAATCTCACCCACGTGATAAAGGTTTCAGCTCTTTCACTTCACAAAAGTCAACAGATGGAAGAGTTGAGGAAATGTGGATGTTCAAACATGGGCAGAATGGTGAATGTTACACAGTGTGTAAAGTGGCCACTTAAACCAGCCAATGACAGGTCATAAGCCCTGTAAATGCCTAGACTTCCAAATTTCTTCTCGAAAACTTTTTCCCTCTCTGTTGAAATAAATTTAAACATTATACGTTTGTTTATTTGTGATTTTTTTCCACGTCGCAACGGAGCCACTGATCGGCCTGATTTTTGGCATAATGGTAACCGGAGAGCGGACAAGCGTCACAATACTAATACTCCTTCAAGAAAATTGTTAGTGATTTTTTTTAAATATTTTTTTTTCTCTATTCTCTTCACTTAGATTTAGTTGTTCGACGTTTCTGCTGATTTATTTTTCGTTTTTATTTTTTTCAAGGGGTACGAGAGAACGGGGAGGGGGCTGAAGATTCGGTGGAGTCGTCGGAGCCTACGGGGCGAGCAAACCAAGCTCCGCCCCCCGTGGCCCCCCGAGTCAAGTACGAGAGCCCCCTCGGACACAAGGTGGTCCTGGTGACTAGGAACAAAGAGAGCAGGCCCAAGCTTTCTCTTTTGCCCAGCTTCTTTGATGGAGGTAATTACACGTAAATTAAAAACAATGCATGGAGAAAGCATTGGAGCTCCTAGCCAGTTGGAGGAGACAGAAAAAACGATGATATGCTGTTAATGTTAATGTTACACAGTGTGTAAAGTGGCCACATAAACCAGCCAATGACATGTCATAAGCCCTGTAAATGCCTAGACTTCCATATTCCCTTATTAAAGGTATTCTTTATCCCTGTTGTAATTTGACAAAAATTATTTGTTTTAAATATTGTTGACTAACCTTTGTGCTGCTGCGGATATCCTAACTAATCTTTTGAACTCATCCTGTGGTCTTGTCCCTTTCTCCCTCTCTATGATTACCGAATGGAGCTTCTTGCTACTATCCGTGCCCCCAATCTTCGGCGGCCTCCGTGGTGTAGTGGTCAAGACGCTTGACTCACGCACGGAAGGTTCCGGGTTAGATTCCCGGTGAGAACACAAAAAAAAAAAAAAGTGATTTTTCTCAAGCCTGGTTGCTCTGTGATGTAACTCACCACTGCAATTAGGCCTCCTGGCCTGTTGTGGTGCAAAAAAAAAAAAATTGAAATGAAATGAAATGAAATCTTAATGACTCCCGAAGGTGTGAAATCCAGTCTTTCGTCTACGAACATTTGGACAAACTCTTTTATTGTAAATATTTATCTCTTCCCGATATTTATTTATTTACCGGTTTCAAAACATCTCATTTCTGATTTTCAACGTAACAATCGTAAACTGCATTGTGAATGATTTGTTTTGTAGTTGACGAAACGACCAAGATGCTGGTCGTGACGACGAAGAACGGGAGTAAGGGGGCCGCCCAAGGGAATCCCGTTTCCGCCCACGGGGCTCCGTTGGTCGCCCATGGAACTCCTGGAGGCTGCAGCCAGGGCTCATCTTCCACTCCTGGCCTAGACGATGGGTACGGGTCTTCTAACAGCTCTCCTCATAGCTCTGGTAAGCAAAAAATACATTTTTATAATAAAGATTCATGTTTTTATAATACTTAGTAAATAAAGGTAAAAACGGGTTTTTGAAAAATAGTACGCGGTTACGTTAAAACAGTCATTTACGTAGTTATTGCAAGGTAGAAAAGTTTAAGTAAAAAACATAATCGCTTCTGAAAATTCAATAAAATGAGCTGCCGTCATGACAGGCTTGTTTATTTATTTATTTTACATAAACATAGAGTCAACAATGAATAAATAAATAAATTAAAGATAAGGTTTAAGGTACCAGCGAAGTTTCTATATTTTTGTTGTTTTATTTTTTAACCATAGTCCTTAAAATATAGTTTGATTAGAATGACAGTTGCCAGTAAAAGTGACGGCACACGAAAAATCATTCGTATCTTGCCTGTTAATTTATTTTTTGAATATAATGCTTGACATATAAATCAACATAAATATATGAAATCAGCTTTTAAACAAAAAAAAGCTAAAATAAACCTATTCCAACAGAGAGGGAAAATATTTTTGAGAGGGGAATATGGAATTCTAGGCATTTACAGGGTTTATGACCTGTTATTGGCTGGTTTAAGTGGCCACTTTACACACTGTGTAACATTCACCATTCTGCCCATGTTTGAACATCCACTTTTGCTCAACTCTTCCATCTGTTGACTTTTGTGAAGTAAAAGAGCGAAAACCTTTATCACGTGGGTAAGATTCATCCGGCTGAACCAAATTACCTACTAGGCAACGCCTGAAAACAATTTTCCAATTTTTATACTTCTTCTTTTACCAGGTAGTAAAATGCTTGCAGACTTGCTGAATTTCCTCCCTAGGGAGTTATGTGTGTAAAGTGTGTAATGTGTGTAAAGGGAGTAAAGTGTGTGAAGTGGCCACTTAAACCAGCCAATGACAGGTCATAAGCCCTGTTAATGCCTAGACTTCCATATTCCTTTACTTAAAGTATTCTCCATCCCTGTTGTAATTTGTTATTCTTAATGACTCCCGAGGGGGCGAAATCCAGTCTTTTGTCTACGAACATTTGGACAAACTCAAATATTGTAATGAAACCAACTGGTCCAAGTAGAAGCTCAAAAATTGAAAAATTGTTTTCAGGCGTTGCCTAGTATGTTAAATAATTCAGTCAGATGAATCTCTTCACAACAAGAAAGGTTCCAGCCCTTTAACTTAACTTAAATCAACAAATGGAAGAATTGAAGAAATATGGATGTTTAAACATAGGCAAATTCACTCGCAAACGAGTGGAGGCGTATAAAAAAAAAAAAAAAAAAAAAACATAGGCAAAATGGTGAATGTTACACAGTGTGTAAAGTGGCCACTTAAACCAGCCAATGACAGGTCATAAGCCCTGTAAATGCCTAGACTTCCATATTCCCTTATTTAAGGTATTCTTTATCCCTGTTGTAATTTGTCAAAAGTTATTTGTTTTTAATATTGTTGACTACCCTTCGTGCTGCTGCGGATATCCTAACTAATCTTTTGAACACATCCTGTGGTCTTGTCCCTTTCTCCCTCTCTATGATTACCGAATGGAGCTTCTTGCTACTATCCGTGGCCCTGTTATAGGTCCTGTCGGATAAACAGATCTGGTGGCTTCCAAAAAAAATTTCAAGGCTTTTAAAAAGTTTTGTAATCATTTCGGCGAATCGATCATGTCCAATTACCAAGTCATTGAAAAATTCACTTCCTTCTTTTCACAATCCAATGAAGTACATATTATGTTATTTATTGTGTATGCAGACAATTGTTAGAATTCTATATTTAATTTGGTAATGTATCCAAAATAAAACAAGTTTATTGGGTTATAATTCTACTTTCTTTTTTATAAAATATACAAAGGGTATATTGTGACGCGTTTCGTCTTGTTAGGACATTTTCAAACAAACTAACTTAAATATTTACAAAGTTTCCTTATATACTAAAAATAATTGCTATTTTATGTTTGTGGATTTCTATACAAGCCAAAAAAAGTCGAGTGATTAAAATTCAATTAGGGTATACTGAGTATATGAGAGGAATATTTTGGTTATATTGGGGAAAAACCTTCCATTATTAAAAAATATTTGTAAGGGGTATGACTTTAAAATTAACATAATAATTTTAAAAATATTGATTTCATTTATACAGGTTTATTTTGAAAATTATTGTTGAAACTCTACATTGGTGTTTTACACGGGTTTCATTAATGTTTAATGTCAACTAAGGTAAAAATACATTCAGATTTTATAATAATATTTAATTTTAATTAAATTGATTGGAAACATGACAAGTTTTTTTATATATTTAGTAGGTATACAATAAAAAGTTTATTATACTCGTACATAATATGAAATAACAAATTTATAATTACAAGATTGAAATTATAAATAATTTAGTTTTTATTTTTTGAAAATATTAAGTAAAGGAGAATCAAATAGGTTTAACTGTTCATTTATAAGTATATTAGCTGGGTTATTGTCATTTTTTTATTATTTCTAGCTGTTCTAACAGATTGAGTCTAAAGCCTTTATTTTCTATGTGTAATGGTTCAGGTTTACTATAATCCAATAAACTTGGTTTATTAACATATTACAACAGAGACGAAGAACATTTAAGAGAAGGTAATATAGAAGTCTAGGCATCTAGACCTGTCAATGGCTGGTTTAAGTGGCCACTTTACACACTGTGTAACATTCACCATTCTGCCTATATTTGAACATCTTTATTCCAACAATTCTTTCATCTGTTGATGTTTGTGAAGTTAAAGAGCTGAAACCTTTATTTATGCGAGTGAGATTCATCTAATTGAATTATTTCACCTGCATACTAGGCAACGCCTGAAAATGTTATTTTTTCAATTTCTATACTTCTTCGTGGACCAGGTAATTTATCAAGAATATTTTGAGTTTGTCCAAATTTTTGTAGACAAGTACTGGATTCAACTCCCTGGGGAGCTGTTTATATTAACATATTACAACAGAGATGAAGAACATTTAAGAAAAGGTAATATAGAAGTCTAGGCATCTACAGGGCTTATGACCTGTCAATGGCTGGTTTAAGTGGCCACTTTACACACTGTGTAAAATTCACCATTCTGCCCATATTTGAACATCTTTATTCTATTTTGGATTCATTACCAAATTACATATTATGTACTTCTGGATTACCTTCTTTCAGCACAAAGATGCTAAGGCTACCAGATTTCAGAGAGCTCCTTCGGGCAGCTTTTCTCGTTTGACAACGAGCAAATTTTTCGTGTATGTGGGTACCGCCAAGGAGACTAATGTCCTCAGATGCGGTGTGCGGTATGTGGTGGCAAGCTGTAAAAAAATATAAAAACGTATATTGTTAAATATCCTCGGCACGGGTGACCCCGGTAAAGTCACATTATTTTAATTATTCATAATATAAATAAAAATATATGCTCTCGTATATGCTGTCGCCTGTTCTCTAAAAATATATGAAATTTATTGAGCCTAGTAAGATGTGGCTAACAAAAGAAAGATAGCTTGACATTTTTATATGCAAATAAATAAGCCGTTACTAAAATCTATTGCATAGGTTGACATATTTATACTTTATACACTTTTATCATATTACATCAGTTGTATTAAATCAGTTTCAAAAAGACCCTATGTTAAAATATTATTTAATCTGACTGCTATTGTCACGCCATTTCCACGAAGGGGTAGGCACCAGCGCCAGCAGCGAGCCGTGATTTATTTTATAGGTAAACGACAAAAAAAGTTCATTAATTTGTACCTATAAATAAGTACATAATATAAAAGTAATATAATTATAAATGACTATTTGTTCTGCGGTTCTGTGAAAATCAACTCAAATAAGAATTATTATAAACCACGTGATATACGTAGCTTTATTTAATACTTTGTGTGTACAAAAAGTTGATTAAAAAATTCCAAATTCAGCAGATATTTTCAATATTTTTTAATATTATATCAAATTGCATTGTAGTATTGACAAATACGTTTCATACGTACATATTTTTATTTCTTCTTTTTTCGCGATAATATATGCTTGCTTGTTTATTAATTTAACCTTAAAATTAACATATTACAACAGAGATGAAGAACATGTAAGAAAATGTAATATAGAAGTCTAGGCATCTACAGGGCTTATGACCTGTCAATGGCTGGTTTAAATGGCCACTTTACACACTGTGTAACATTCACCATTCTGCCTATATTTGAACATCTTTATTCCAACAATTATTTCATCTGTTGATGTTTGTAAAGTTAAAGGGCTGAAACCTTTATTTATGCAGGTGAGATTCATCTAATTGATTTATTTCACCTACATACTAATGAAAATGTTATTTTTTCAATTTCTATACTTCTTCATGGACCAGGTAATTTACCAACAATATTTTAAACCAGTCCTTGTCTACAAAAATTTGGACAATCTCAAAATATTGTCAAATTAAATTTGTCTTTCTTGCTTACCGTAACACTTTATTTACTGTGTTTGCTTTATAGAATTTATTTCATAAGCTTATATCTTTGAATTTTTTGTTTACATGCTTACTGTTTTTTCTTGCATACTTTGTTATTTTGTTTTTTTTTTACTTTGCAAAACTTTTTACTGTATTTTTTCTAACTAATTTCACTTTTTTTCTGTATATTCTTTGTTTATTATTTAGTATGTTAGCATGTATTTTTTTTGTAAAACGCCCAAAGGCGTTAATGAACAAAATAAATAAATAGAAATAAATAAATAAATATGATACAATGTCACCATTGAGCACTGGCCGATTCTTTTAAAAATGAATATTATCAAAAACGGCCACTTTAAACGCCACATGTCCTATGTGATACATAATATGTCAACGGTATCCTATCAAAGAAAAATAGTCCTTCAGAAATACTTATTTTTTTATTAATATACACGGCACGCAGTGCCTTTTACCATACAAAGAGAGATATTATATTAAAAATAATGTAAACACTTCAATACAATTTGAAAAACGTAAAAATCAAGTCAAACATTATCATGTTATATAAATACTATAAAACAGAAGTTTGGTATAAAGAACATATTTAGATATAAAAAAAGTCATTAAACAATGTGTGCAGATACAATTTTAAAAGGAAAAGAATTTCAATATTATTTTTTCATTAAGAGGTACAAAATATAAGTATATTAAATACAATAAAAATATTTTGTCTCAAACTAAAAAAAAAAATAATAATAAAATAATTAAAGTAATTTCAAAAATAAATATACACGTAAATATGGTAAACAATAGTACCCATACAAAAGTAAATATAGAAAGCACGATAATCTAAACGACATATCAAAAAAAGCAAATTATTGCTTAGGGGAGAAACGAGGAGGGGGAAGGGGGAGTCTGATACTGCGCCGCGCTCCCCTCACTTCATCCCTGCAGAAGTAAGCAACCATTTGTTTTTTTAAATATTTTATTTAAAAAAAAATTCTTTGTTCTAAATATTTTTTAAATATGCTAATATGTCTTCTTGCCCATACTGATCACCGTGGTTTCGGATGTGACAGGGATTAAAGAACACCCTGTATATATTTTATTTTTTTGCACAGCTCCGTAACGCGCGGATGTTTTGGCACAGTAAGGGACGGGTTAAGCTTGAACATGTGATCCAAATTTGGGCAGCTATAGCGACTGTTAAGAATCTTGTATGTCTGTATCAGATCACCCCTTCATAGCCCATTTTTTATTAAAATGAACGTTAAATAATATTTAAAATACCTGTAGGAAATAATAAGTACCTACTATATTTTTTATTTCTCCAGGAATTAATTCGGGTCTGGAGAGGTGATGTTTCTTTTCATCTTTTACTTTAAGTGTTCCAGTAATCTCGGTTTTAGTAATCGAAGTGTAAAAATCCACTTCGGCTTACGCCGAAGGGTCTGACGAATGTGTTGGAAATGGCAGCAAAAGGTATCTATTAAAGTCTCTAGTTAAGCTCAGAAAAGGGCCAACGTAATCTTAAGTTTGTTGAGTAAAAGAAAAAATGAAAAATCTTACCTTAAATAGAATTGCTTTTAAGAAGTAAAACAAAATAAACGCAAAATATTATATATATTCGCGGGGTTATTACTACAACTACGCAACTAACAAAATAGCATTTGTGAGTAACCCACTAAAAACATATATTTTTATCCCATAGTCTTAAAATGTAACATGATTAGAATGACAGTTGTCAGAAAAAGTGACGACATACTTTGTAGTAACGTAAAAGGAGTTATTTATATTAACAAACGAAAAATCATTTGCATCTGGCGTGTTAATTTATTTTTTAATACAATTCTTTAAACATAAATCAGCATTAATAGCTTTAAAACTAAAATAAAAATAAAATAAACCTAATTATTAACATATTACAACAGAGATGAAGAACATTTAAGAGAAGGTAATATAGAAGTCTAGGCATCTACAGGGCTTATGACCTGTCAAAGGCTGGTTTAAGTGGCTACTTTACACACTGTGTAACATTCATCATTCTGCCTATATTTAAACATCTATATTCCTTCAATTCTTTCATCTGTTGATGTTTGTGAAATTAAAGAGCTGAAACCGTATGTACTAAGCAAAAAAAAATAAATATATTGTTGATAAATTACCTGGTCCATGAAGAAGTATAGAAATTGAAAAAATAACATTTTCAGGCGTTGCCTAGTATGTAGGTGAAATAATTCAATTAGATGAATCTCACTTGCATAAATAAAGGTTTCAGCTCTTTAACTTCATAAACATCAACAGATTAAAGAATTGAAGGAATATAGATGTTCAAATATATTCAGAATGGTGAATGTTACACAGTGTGTAAAGTGGCCACTTAAACCAGCCATTGACAGGTAATAAGCCCTGTTGAAGCCTTGACTTCTATATTACCTTCTCTTAAATGTTCTTCATCTCTGTTAAAAATTTCTTTATAAATGTTTTTTTTTTCCTTTTCTTTTCTCGATTTCATTTAAAAGTTTAAAATATTTATCTTATCATTTTTTTATTATCAGTATGTATTTATGTGTATATTTATATTAGTTACCTAAGTAGTAGTTTTAAATAATAATACATGTAATTTTGAAGAGATAAATCTTCGTCTAGTGTTATTGAAAATCGTTTTATTTTTTTTATTAATATGTGTTGCTTTCTTAATTTTTTTTCTCTTTTTTTTAGAGATTCAAAATATTTCTATCACCAAATATTTAATTTTTCAAGTATTTTATAACTAATAATATTATTTTTAAATCGTGTATCTTTTTTTTGACGCCTTAATTTGTAAATATTTGTTTAGAATTTGTTTTAATTACTTATTTCACTTACATGTATATATTTTATTATATGCAACTTATTTGTAAAAGGCTCTAAGTGCCGTTTATTTTAATAAAATAAAATTTTTTAAAAAAGTAATAATACGTATTCATCTTTTTTGTAAAAAGCAGATCTTACTAAAAAGCCGGTTTCAAAGAGTTATGTACAATTCTTAGAGAAGTATTAAATTTGACGTTTTCCGTAACACTTAATGGTGTTTGGCATTTTGACATTACGGGTTTTCCAAGGGGTGATTAAAAAGCAATTATGAAACCGACAATCTTCTTTTACAGGATGTTCTGTGTTATATACGGCGTTTCCACTTTTCTTCTTTTACAAATCTTGTGAAATAATATAACATCCAAATTAGAAAGAAAAAAAATCTTTTTGGAATTTCATTGCAATTTATTGATACTTATTGTCCAGATTTGATGCAACAGAGAGGAAAAACATTTTCGAGAAGATAATATGTATGTCTAGACATTTACAGGGCTTATGACCTGTCATTGGCTGGTTTAAGTGACCACCTTACACACTGTGTAACCTTCATCATTCTGCCTATGTTTGAACATCCACATTTCTTAAACTGTTCCATCTGTTGACTTTTGTGAAGTAAAAGAGCTGATACATTTATCAAATTTAAATCTGAATAACTCCCTAGGGAGGAAATCTAGCCTGTCTGCAAACATTTGGGCATACTCCAATCTCTTCTTCATTTGAGAATCTAATACAAATAAGTGAAAATTAAATTACAATTACTAGGCGACTGCGTTTCTTGACATTTGGCTTGCCAACCGCCGGCTAAATGCAATAAATACCGTGATAAATAATAAATAATTAAAAGAAAAATAGTACTTTTGGAATATTTTCCATATTTACGTCGGTGAAATTCAAATATGTGATTGCGCAACAGGATTATACGTTGCGAAACGTAAATGCTTTGACATTTAATATTAGGTGTTCACGGATGTTCCATTGTGACCACGAATACGATAAACAACTATAATGAGAAATTGTTATCACGTCGCTTATTAGCACGTCGATAGTTATTTGTGATTGAGCTACTGGTAAGAAATATCGGGGCAACATCAATTTGAAATATCAAGTACCCATGTACAAAAATGTAAATAACAATCAAGTTATATGAATAATAAAAAAAAACTAAATGTTATTAAATATTTGTATTAACCACTTACCGACTTTTCTATGCCTACCGCTTTCGAGACGTACCCGTCTCTTCGTCAGGACACCAATAAAACCAAGTATACACATTCACCATAGTTGTAGCACAAAAATATAAAACCAGCACGACATACATTTTTAATGAGCACATGCACTAATTAAATTATGAAAATATTACATGTTGTTTGAGAAATAAATAAAAAAAGTGCAGGGGATGGAGAGAGGCGGTCAGCTTAATACGTTTAATAGGGTGACCATTACAGTGGAACACCGTATAAAGAACTATATTTAAAGTTTGTTGGATTATTGATAAAAGGAACATTATTTTTAAAGCTTTCCAAATGTAAAGTATTTCCATATTACACAATATTATTTTTGGTATATATATATATTTACATATTTATACACACACAATTCTGGGTTTTTTTATCCCAAGGGGGAGTAGGTATATTATTATTTATATCACTACTATATTATTATCAAAAATGTCACCGATATGGATATTCGCTAATAAGCGGAATGGGGAATGTTGTAGAATTCTACATAAAAGTGGCCACTTGAACCCAACCTATGACAGGTCATAAGCCCTGTAAACGCTCGAATATCCATAATCTTGAAACAAAAATTCTACCCATCTCTGTAGTGATATAAATAATAATATTTCCATATTATTAACTTTTTTTATTTTTTATTACAAGTTTTTGTAAACTTCTGAACATGTATACTTTTACACATCTAGTAAATGTTATCACTGTAACTCTCCAAAAAAAGAGACTAACTCTTGTGCTTGGAGAGTGACTTACACTGTTGTAGTTGTTTATTTATAAGAGTTTTTATAATTTTAAATACGAGTACACGAAAAGAAAAATAAAAACAAAGGATATATAAAGAAAAAACCTAAAAAATAATACATTCATACTAATTCAAATTTAATGTTGTTTTTACACGAGTTCAACCCTTTTAACCCTTAATATTGGGTTGTGGTCCTGTGGCTAGTGTCTCGGACTCACGGACCAAAGGTCTGTGGTTCGAATCCCACTTTACCCCAACTTGATTCCATTTTCTAATAGTGAGTTATTTACAACTCGTTGAAAATGGCCCTCAAAATTAAATATTTGGGTAAATCATAAGAACGCAAATATTTCTTTTTTATTAAAAAAAAAAAAAATAAAAAATATTTGTATGTAAGATTTTAATTCCTGTATTTTTATCAAAGTCATGATTTAGATTGATTAGGTGATTTGCGAATTCAGAGGAATTATAGAAAAGTCCATATGCGGTTATATATAAATATTTAATAACATTTAGTAAAGTGTTTGACCACAAAGTTAATCCTTTAAATATTAATAATTAAAAAAAAGTTTATTCGCTACGAGAAAAAAGCTTAGCAACTGCTTTAATAATTTTTTTCTCTTTCGAAACATTTCTAATTATAATATAAATTCTATTTGCCATTTTTTCTGGATCTCTAACCTGTTTTGAGGCTGACATATTTTTTTAATTACGTTAAAGTCGAGTAAAATACAAGGGCTCAAAATTATTTTTGTTGCATTCAAATAACGTTTGAACGTTATTATTATTTTATCGCCGTAAGCATTTTTAATCTAAAAACTAGCAATGGAAAAAAAAACATTTCTATTTCTCCATACTCGTTTCGATATTAAATGGATGTCAATATATTTTTTTATATATACGCCCAACGGGCATTTTTATAGACACATTTATACGTGGAAAATTATTATAAAAAAATTAGAAAGATTCAATGGTTTATAGTAGACTTTATGGGAGTGGAAGCGGGAGAGAGATGTTTACAATTGAATTTGATTCAGCGATCGTTTGAAAGGAGACAACTTGTTATCAAAGAAATTAAGACTGGTATGTTTGTTGGCAGACCTAAGAATTCTGGGTAATTCTGGGAATGAAAACCATAGTTAGTTCTATGGTTATCGGTATGGAAGAGTAAGTTTTGTCTGAGGTTTCTAGTTGGGATATTTAATTTTATTGAGCTCAGTAGTTCAGGCGCATCAAAGAGTGAGTTGAGAATTTTAAATAGGACTATAAGTTCGTAGTTAATTCGACGGTCTTGATGAGAAGATATATTCAATATATATTTGAACCCCGATTTAAACAATATTAATTTCACGTCGTCCTTGCTAGGAATCGATCGGTAGGCCGATGTACTGGCTAGTCCTCGAGGCAGACTGATCTCCACTCGATTTCCCTTTTCCGGACTATTCCTTGAGAGTAGCTATCGAGTGGAAAACCCTCGTGTAGGGTTCTTGCTTTTCACACACTGGGGCCTTATGCTGGACTCATTCGTCTTTAGAATCGTATGCGACTTCCGTAATTCGACGAGTGACGGCATTCTTGAACCACCCATACGAATGCAGTCGTTCGAAAACCAATCGACTTTATCCCGAGTGCCGCAAAACACTCGACATTGACAATCGAATGCGACATCGCAACTTCAGCTGTCAAACTTCTTTCTTGTAAAACGCTCGGCATTCATGTTTAAATGTTCTCTTTAACTTAACATTGACAAGTGTAAAATAATATCTTTCTCGCGACCAAAAAAACCTATACAATTCAACTACAAACTAAAAAATACTTTCCTTTTAATGGTTTCGTCAATAAAGGATCTTGGCATTACTTTAGATAGTAAACTCTCCTATCGTGAACACATTGATAATATTGTAAACAAATCTCTCAAACTTCTCGGTTTTATGACTGACGACGGACTTCAAAAATATTAATACCATCAAAACTCTTCACTGCTCACTTGTTCGACCCCATCTAGAATACGCTTCTCCTATTTGGTTTCCATTCTACAGGACTCATATTGACCATATTGAGTCTGTCCAACACCGTTTTCTAAGAAAAGTGGCATGGTTGCTCGGATTACAAAGGGGTAATTATTCCTATTTTGAAAAACAGCAATCCCTTAATCTGTCTTCATTGGAGAGACGTAGAACTGAGATGGACCTTATATGCATTTTCAAAATACTTAATGCTTTAGGTGATGTCCCATCTCTGTTGCAATCAATTTCTTTTTATGTTTCCAACCGTGTCACCAGAAGTCAAAATCTGCTATTTATTCAATCATTTAAGAGCAACTTTTGTTTTTATGCCCCAATGTCCAGAATGTGTAGATATTAGTCAATTCATCACACGACTTGGAATTCTTTGGGATAGATCTACCGGCTTTTCGTAGATCTCTTCGCGACTAAACAGTGTAGGATGAAGTTGGATTGGCATGGTTTAGCTTGAATTCTTATGCCTTTCGTTTTTATGAATATATTGTATACCATTTTTTTTTACCCTTGTTTGTCTTTGCTACATAGTTTTTTGTTATTTTTGTTCAGTTTCTTGCATTTATGTTTCTTCATGTAATTGTTAATGGCTAAGGCCGTATGTATAATAAATAAATGACGAGTAGGTACTTTTGTTGCATTTTAACTTAAAATTTACAACTCTGATCAATGTTATGATGAAGACTTTTTGACAAATGTGCAACAAATGTAACTGTACTTATTTTTAATCCATTATCAAATGAAATTTTACTAGAAACATGATTTCAAAATTATTTTATCGCTTGTCAATGTCAAAATACGTATTTGAGATATATATTATACAATTTGTTTTTAAAATCTATTAAATAAATATAAAATATTTCTAATAACGTGTAGATGTGTGTTAGGGTCAAAGCACAAACGAATGACCGTTTAAGGTTCAGCTTTTACACATTAAAGGTATAAATTTAATTATTTAAGCGTACAAAATAAAAGAAAACAATAAAAAACACATCAGTTTTTTATTGAAATACGAGTATTACAATTATAATATTATGTTTTTCTTTTCTTTTTTTAATATTAAGTTCACAGAATGTTTAAATGTTTTTATTTTCTTTTTTAATATTAATTTCACAGAATGTTTAAATGTTTTTCTTTTCTTTTTTAATATTAAGTTCACAGATTGTTTGAATGTTTTTATTTTCTTCTTTAATATTAAGTTCATAGATTGTTAAAATTTGTTTAAATTTTTATTGTTTAAATGTATACTATGTATTGTTACAAGAAATGTACTATTTTTTTTATGTACCGTCCCAAATGAGTTTTCTCGTACAACTCCTGGAAATATAATATCATGATATTCATGTCTTATATGTTTTATTAATAAGTAAATAAATAAATAATAAATAAATAATTAATATTACTCTAAAAAAATAGCAGAATCACCAGTGAATGACCACTACTACCCTATCAAAAATAATACTCGGATTTAGTTACATCATAACATTATAAAATAACACATTAGAATATGGTTATTGAATTGGATCAAAGAATTGCATAAGAAATAGCATCAAATTCATTTCATTTTTTTCATTATTTTTTTTGGACCACAACAGGCCAGGAGGCCCAATTACAGTGGTGATTTACATTACAGAACAACCAGGCTTGAGAAATATCACATTTTAATTTTTGTGTTCTCACCGGGAATCGAACCCGGAACCTTCCGTGCGTGAGTCGAGCGTCTTGACCACTACACCACAGAGGCCGCCAAATAAATAAAACACTTACCACACCTTTCGTTATGAAAATACTATCAATCTCAGAACGATAACGGGAAGACGCACTATTACCTTTTGACAACTCACAGTTCAAAACTGATAGATTTGCTTCTTACCAAAAGATCTGTCCGCCTACTGCTTTTGTCATAGTTTCTAGTATTAAAAGTTTTTTGACTGGACACATGTAGCAATTCGTATTTTATTGTGTTTTATTAACGAATGGTTATTTACTGGGGGGTGGTCATTTACTGGTGCTTTGACCCTATGTCAAAGGCAAATAATAATTATCAATGTTGCAGTGTCTCAGTAAAACATTTTCTTTTATTTTTTCATAATATCCAATACACAAAATATTCAACGGAAGAAGTCTGACAACAAACAATAAAGGTTTACGTGTGGCGTGTGGCAGTAGAGCCATAGGCCATAGATAAACA